>NC_029791.2:106073037-106119429 GCF_000816755.2 Arachis ipaensis
CTCTATGGTTGGCATTCTGGAAGACGTCTCGGTGAGCATTAAGGGGTTGATTTTTCCTATTGATTTCTACATTCTTGAGATACCCCCTAATGACTTAGGAAGACCATCATCTATCTTGCTTGGAAGGCCATTCTTGAAGACCTCTCAGTTTAAATTGGATGCCTTCTCAGGTACCTATTCCTTTGAAATAGATAGAAGAGCAGTGAGTTTCAACTTTGATGAAGTTATGAAGCATCCACCGGAAGACCACTCTATCTTCCAGTGTGATATTATTGATAAAATTGTGGCCAAAGTCCACCAGGATACAGTTGATGAGAAGAACATGATTCAAGGTGGAAGTGTGGGGAAGCCCCTTGAGTATACTGAAGACACCTTGCCACCTCCAGTGGTTCCGGATGATCAGGTGCCAAGCCATGAGCTGACTATGGAGTTGAAGCCCCTTCCACCTCACTTCAAGTATGCTTATCTTGAAGATAATCAAAAGATCCCAGTGATCATTGCAAAAGAACTTACTTCCCAATAAGAGGAGCGACTGCTTAATGTACTGAGAAGAAACAAGAAAGCTATTGGGTGGAGTTTGGCGGACATAGTTGGTATAAGCCCTCAAGTTTGTGAGCATCATATTTTTCTAGAGGAGGGAGCCAAGCCTATCCGTCAACCTCAAAGGCGGTTGAACCCCACAATTTTAGAAGTTGTGAAGAAGAAAGTGACCCGATTGCTTGAAGTTGACATTATCTATCCAATCTTGGATAGTGAGTGGGTTAGTCCAGTACAAGTGGTTCTGAAGAAGTCCGGTGTCACAATAGTGAAGAATGAGTATGGGGAACTCATGGCTACAAGGGTGCAGAATTCTTGGAGAGTGTGCATCGACTATAGGTGCTTGAACTTGGCTACTCGCAAGGATCACTATCCACTACCTTTCATCGATCAAATGCTTGATCGTCTGTCAGGTAAATCACATTATTGCTTTTTAGATGGCTATACTGATTATTTTCAGATCTATATTGCTCCAGAAGACCAAGAGAAAACTACTTTTACATGCCCTTTGGAACGTATGCATATAAAAGAATGCCTTTTGGTTTATGTAATGCACCGGCTACGTTTCAAAGGGGCATGATGAGTATCTTTTCGGATCTTCTTGATCATTGTATGGAAGTGTTTATCGACAATTTTAGTGTCTATGGTGATTCTTTCAATCTTTGTTTGGATAATCTTGCTAGAGGATTAGAAAGATGTGCTAGTTCAAACCTTGTGCTTAATTTTGAAAAATGTCATTTTATGGTAAAGCAAGGTATTGTTCTAGGCCATGTTGTTCTAATACTGGTATCTCTGTTGATCCTGCAAAGGTTGATGTTATTTCTGGTTTATCTTACCCCTTTTCTGTGAGGGAAGTCTGTTCTTTTCTTGGTCATGCAGGTTTCTACCGGTGTTTTATAAAGGACTTCAGTAAGGTTACATTACCCCTTTCCCGTCTGCTGCAGAAAGACGTAGAGTTTGACTTGAGTGAAGACTGCATGGAAGCATTTGACAAGTTGAAGATTGCCTTGACCCAAGCTCCTATTGTGAGAGGGCCTGACTGGAGTTGGCCATTCGAGATTATGTGCGACGTATCTAATTATGCGGTAGGAGCGGCGCTGGCTCAGCGCGAAGGTAAGGATCCATATATTGTAGCTTATGATTCTAAAACACTACCACTGAAAAGGAACTTTTAGCAATTGTTTTTGCCTTGGATACATTTTTGGCTTATTTACTTGGAACCAAAGTGGTAGTATATTCAGACCATACGGCTTTGAAATACTTGTTAGCTAAGAAAGAGTCAAAAACAAGGTTAATCCGTTGGATATTGCTATTGCAAGAGTTTGATTTAGAAATCAAAGATAGGAGTGGTTTCCAAAATTTAGTGGCGGACCACTTGAGTCATCTAGAACATATTAAAAGTGACTCCACTCCTATTAATGATGCATTTTCACTTGATAGCTTGCAGGCAATATCCGAGGTGGTGCCTTGGTATGCACCCATAGCTAATTATTTGGTTAGTCGCACCTTTCCTCCTAATTTTTATAAACATCAAAAGGACAAGCTCAAGAGCGAGTCCAAGTATTACATATGCGATGACCCATATTTGTGAAAATGTAGTGCTGACCAAATAATTAGAAGGTGTGTTCCACAATCAGAAATCCAGTCTATTTTAGAGGCGTGCTACTCTTCTAAGAGTGGTGGCCACTTTGGTCCTCAAAGAACTGCAAGAAAAATTTTAGACTGCGGATTTTGGTGGCCCACACTTTTTAAGGATGCTAATCTTTTCTGTGACTCTTGCCACCAATGCCAAAGGTTTGGAAATATATCCAAGAAGGATGAGATGTCCCAAAAACTCATGTTGTTTTGTGAAATTTTTTATGTTTAGGGTATTGACTTCATGGGTCCATTTCTAAACTCGAATGGTTTCTTATACATTCTGTTAGCTGTTGATTATGTTTCTAAATGGGTGGAAGCAATTTCTACCCATACTGATAATGCTAACGTGGTTGTCTCTTTTGTTAGGAATAATATTATTTGCTGCTTTGGATCACCACGAGCAATCATGAGTGATCAAGGCTCTCACTTTGTAACAAAAGAATGACAGGTTTGATGAAGAAACATGGCATCATTCACAAGGTTGCGACGGCTTACCATCCCCAAACAAATGGCCAGGCCGAGGTGTCTAATAGAGAGATCAAGCGCATACTCGAGAAGATTGTTAAACCTCATAGAAAGGATTGGAGCTCTAGGCTTGGAGATGCGCTATGGGTTTATCAGACAGCCTACAAGACACCAATCGACATGAGTCTGTTTCGCCTAGTCTATGGAAATGCTTGTCACCTTTCGGTAGAGGTGGAACACAAGGCTTACTGGGCTGTGAAGGATTGAAACTCGGGATTGGAAGGAGCCGGAATTGAAAGGAAACTACAATTAGAAAAATTGGAGTGAATTCGGCTAGAGGCTTATGAGAACTCAAGGCTCTACAAAGAAAAGGTCAAGGCGGTGCATGATCAAAACATCAAGAGAAGAGAGTTTAGAGCTGGGAATCAAGTCCTTCTCTACAACTCAAGGTTGAGATTAATGCCGGGCAAACTGAGGTCAAGATGGGATGGACCCTACATGGTGGAGAAGGTTGAACCGTATGGAGTTGTCCACCTAAGTCACCCCTTCAAGCCCTACCTTCTTCAAAGTCAATGGCCACCGTTTAAAGCTTTATGATGGTGTAAAAGTGAAGAATACCAATGAACTGGAGATCTTCCTCTTGAAGGACCCAGCCAAGGAAGAGGACTGAGCCTATGGACCGTCCAACTTAAGAACGTTAAAGAAAAGTGCTAGGAGGGAGGCAACCCACTGGTGCACGAAATTGTGATCACACTTTTCACAACTCCGGTACAACTAACCAGCAAGGGCACTGGGTCGTCCAAGTAATACCTTACGTGAGTAAGGGTCGATCCCACGGAGATTGTCGGCTTGAAGCAAGCTATGGTTATCCTGTAAATCTTAGTCAGGAGATTCAAATGATATGAATGATTTTGTTTATGAAAAGTAAATAACATGAAATGAATGATACTTGTGATTAAGTAATAAGGAACAGGCTGAGGTTCCGGAGATGCTCTGTCGTCTAAATCTCTGCTTTCCTACTGTCTTCTTCTCTAAAGACGCATGGCTTCTTCTATGGCCGGCTGTATGTTGGTGGATCACCGTTGTCAATGGCTACCATCCTTCCTCTCAGTGAAAATGGTCCAGGCACGGATTTTGTACGGCTAATCATCTGTCGGATCTCTCATCTTGGATAAAAAATACCAGGCACAGCTACCGCACGGCTAATCATCTGTCGGTTCTCACTCGTGTCGGAATAAGACCTCTCTGTCCTTTTGCATACTGTCACTACGCCCAACATTTGTGAGTTTGAAGCTCATTTGTGCTAGCCTTCACCACAAAGGTTCTAATCTCATGGGTTTGAATGCTCTGTTGTCAGGAGATGCAAGTCAAACTCGTGGATTAGAAACCCAAGAGATACGCACTCAAGCTGTAGCCCAATGACTACGTTGAGCTTAGATAGAACGAGAGTGGTTGTCAAGCACGCGTTCATAAATTTGAGAATGATGATGAGTGTCATGGATCATCATATTCTTTATATTAAAGTACGAGTGAGTATCTTAGAACAGAATCAAGCATGATCGAATAGAAAACAATAGTAATTGCATTAATCTATTGAGACACAGCAGAGCTCCTCACCCCACCTATGGGGTTTAGAGACTCATGCCGTAGAAGATACAATATGAGATGTAAAATGTCATCCGTCCAAAATGAATCTCTAAAAGTAGTTTTTATACTAAACTAGTAACTTAGGTTTACAGAAAATGAGTAACTAAGTGCAGATAGTGCAGAAATCCACTTCCGGGGCCCACTTGGTGGGTGTTTGGGCTGAGCTTTGAAGCTTCACATGCATAGGCCATTGTTGGAGTCAAACGCCAGCTTGGGTGCCAGTTTGAGCGTTTAACTCCAGTTTTGGTGCCAGTTCCGGCGTTTTACGCCAGAAAAGGGTTTCTGGCTGGCGTTTAATGCCAGTTTATGGACTATTATATATTGCTGGAAAGCCCAAGATGTTAGCTTTCTAGAACAATTAAGAATGCGCCAATTGGACTTCTGTAGCTCCAGAAAAACGCGTTTGAGTGCAGGGAGGTCAGAATCCAACAACATCTGCAGTTCTTTCTCAGCCTCTAAATCAGATTTTTGCTCAGGTCCCTCAATTTTAGTCAAAAAAAATACCTGAAATTACAGAAAAACCCACAAACTCATAGTAAAGTTCAGAAATGTGATTTTTGCATAAAAACTAATAAAAATATACTAAAAAGTAACTAAAACATACTAAAAACTATATAAAAACAATGCCAAAAAGGGTATAAAATATCCGCTCATCACAACACCAAACTTAAATTGTTGCTTGTCCTCAAGCAACCAAAAATAAAATAGGATAAAAAGAAGAGAATATACAATAAATTTCAAAATTATCAATGAAGCTTAGTCTCAATTAGATGAGCAGGACTAGTAGCTTTTTGCTTCTGAATAGTTTTGGCATCTCACTCTCCATTGGAGTTCAGAATTGTTGGCCTCTTTAGGAACTCAGAAATTCAGATAATGTTATTGATTTTCCTAGTTAAGTTCATTTTGATTCTTGAACACAGCTACTTTATGAGTCTTGGCCGTGACCCTTAGCATTTTGTTTTCCAGTATTACCACTGGATACATAAATGCCACGAACACATAACTGGGTGAACCTTTTCAGATTGTGACTCAGCTTTGCTAGAGTCCCCAGTTAGAGGTGCCTAGAGTTCTTAAGCACACTCTTTTGCTTTGGATCACGACTTTTACCACTCAGTCTCAAGCTTTTCACTTGGACCTTCATGACGCAAGCACATGGTTAGGGACGGCTTGATTTAGCCGCTTAGGCCAGGATTTTATTCCTTTGGGCCCTCCTATCCATTAATGCTCAAAGCCTTGGATCCTTTTACCCTTGCCTTTTGGTTTAAAGGGTTATTGGCTTTTTGCTCTTACCTTTTGGTTTAAAGAGCTATTGGCTTTTTCTGCTTGCTTTTTCTTTTTTTTTTCTTTTTTTTTATTTTTCGCATTTTTTTTCGCAAGCTTTTTCTTTTTCACTGCTTTTTCTTGCTTCAAGAATCAATTTTATGATTTTTCAGATCACCAATAACATGTCTCCTTTTTCATTATTCTTTCAAGAGCCAACTTTTCTTAATTCCAATTTCAAATATGCATTGTTTAAGCATACATTCAGAAAACAAAAAGTATTGCCACCACATCAAAATAATTAAACTAATTTCAAGATAAAATTCAAAATTCATGTACTTCTTTTTATTTTGCAAATAAAAGTATTTTTTATTTAAGAAAGGTGAGAGATTCATGGAATCATTCATAGCTTTAAGACAGACATAGACTCTAAACACTAATGATCATGTAATAAAAACAAGACTTAGACAGAAAAAAAACATAAAAACAGACAAATAACAATAAAAGCAAGGAAATTAAGGAGGGGGTCCACCTTAGTGACGGCGGCTATTTCTTTCTCTTGATGGTCCAATGGAGTGCTTGAGCTCCTCTAGTTTGCTCCATCCTCTTTCTTAGTAATGGGTTTTGGTGATGAATTTCTCCATCTCCCAAGGTTCGGAGGCGGAAGCAATTGCTTCCCTTTCCTCTTTCTAGAGGATTCTCCGACTTTGGGTGCCATAAGTGGTAATGGAAAGCAAAAAGCAGAACTTTTCCACACCAAACTTAAAAGCTTTGCTTGTCCTCGAGCAAAATAAGATAGAAGGGAGTAGAAGAAGAATGAGGTAATTAATTTTGAAAAATTTGTTAATGTTAAAAAAATTAAAAGGATTTGAAAAGAATTTGAGAAGATATGTAAGTTTGGAAAAAGATATGGACAAGAATTAAAAAGAATTGAAAGGATTATTAGTTTTTGAAAATAGAAATTGAAAGATGAACATTTGAAATATTTTTGATGCAAAAAAAAATTATGAATTAAACCATGAAAAATTGAAAAAAATCGACTTAGAAACAAAATTACCTCCCCTTTGCTGTTCTGTCGTTAAACGCCCAGAATGATAGCCATTCTGGCGTTTAATGCCCATCTGGCAGCCAATTTGGGCGTTTAACGCCCAGCCAGGTATCCTGGCTGGCGTTAAACGCCGGAATTTATTTGTTACTGGGCTTTTTTTTTAACGCCCAGGATGCTGCTGTTTCTGGCATTAAACGCCCAGAAAGATAGCCTTACTGGCGTTTAATGCCCAGAATGCCCCTTTACTGGCGTTTTGATGCCATTGAGCTCTTTTTTTCTGTGATTGCTCTGCTTTATGTCCTGAACCTTCATTTCCTTGACTTATTCACTGAAATGCATTAACGAACATGAATAACAAAATTAAATAGACTCATATAATTTTTATAAACATATAATTTTTGATAATGGCTGGGTTGCCTCCCAGCAAGCGCTTCTTTACTGTCTTTAGCTAGACTTTACTGAGCTTTTAATTTAGTCTCAGTTTTGAGCACTCTTGCTCAACATTGCCTTCAAGATAATATTTGACTCTCTGTCCATTAACAATGAACTTTTTGTCAGAGTCAATATCCTGAAGCTATACATATCCATATGGTGACACACTTGTAATCACATATGGTCCCTTCCACCGGGATTTCAATTTCCCAGGGAACAATCTGAGCCTAGAGTTAAACAGAAGAACCTTCTGTCTTGGCTCAAAGACTCTAGATGACAGCTTTCTGTCATGCCACCTTTTTGCTTTCTCCTTGTAAATTTTAGCATTTTCGAAAGCATTGAGTCTGAACTCCTCCAACTCATTCAACTGGAGTAATCTTTTCTCTCCAGCTACCTTAGCATCAAGGTTTAGGAACCTGGTTGCCCAGTAGGCCTTGTGTTCCAGTTCCACTGGCAGATGACAGGCTTTTCCATACACAAGCTGGTATGGAGAGGTCCCTATAAGAGTCTTGAATGCGATTCTCTATGCCCACAGAGCATCATCCATACTTCTTGCCCAATCCCTTCTATGGGTACTTACAGTCCGTTCCAGAATTTGTTTTAGTTATCTATCTGAGACTTTAGCCTGCCCATTTGTCTGTGGATGATATGGAGTTGCCACTTTGTGGTTAATTCCATATCGGATCAGAGCAGAGTCAAGCTGTTTATTGCAGAAATGAGTGCCTCCATCACTGATCAGTACCCTAGGGACACCGAACCTACTGAAGATATGCTTCTGGAGGAACTTCATCACTGTCTTAGTATCATTTGTGGGTGTTGCAATTGCCTCTACCCATTTAGATACATAGTCTACTGCCACCAGAATATAAGTGTTTGAATATGATGGTGGAAAAGACCCCATGAGGTCAATACCCCATACATCAAATAACTCAATCTCTAAGATCCCTTGTTGAGGCATGGCATAACCATGAGGCAGATTACCAGCTCTCTGGCAACTGTCACAGTTACGTACAAACTCTCGGGAGTCTCTATAGAGAGTAGGTGACGAGAGGATTTCTGCTGGTAAAGAATTTTTTATAAAAATAATCACGTTGTAGATATAGTTTCTAAACCAACAGAGAATCCTTTCGTGCAAAAGTTTTGGTTGTCACGTAAGCAAAACCCAATAAAAATATATAACCGAAGTATTCAAACCTCGGGTTGTCTTCTCAAGGAATTGCAGGGAAGTATGATTTATTATTAGTTATGGAAAAGGTAGAATTTTGGGTTTTTGAAATAAGGAGCAAGTAATTTAAATGGCAAGAAAAATAAATTAATAATTAAGAAAATCTCTTGGCAAGGTATAAGAACTGGACGTCCTATCTTAGTTATCCTTATCAATTGTGAAGAGAATTAGATTTTGCTCCCACCTCATTAACCTCTAACTCTGAAGGTAAGTCAAGTGGATGAATCAATTTGATTCCTCTGGTCCTAGTCAATTCCAATGGAAAGACTAGAGTTATTGGAATACAAATCAACTAGCAAAGATAGCAATCATCAATCACAAGGAGTTTGATAACTCAAGTGTCTCCAATTACTTAACCAAAGCAAAAAGGGAGAAAATTTACTTGAATAAAAATGCCTTCAGATGGGAAGCAACAGTAACATAAATAAAAGAAAGAAATCTTATATCTGAAGTACCTCAAATTATATTAAATAAAAGAAAAAAAATCTAACATGGGAATTCATAAATTAAATTGGGAAAATAAATAAAAGGGACATTGAACTTGGAAATTGAGAAGTAGCCTAAACATAATAGAAATTCTAAATCATAATCCTAAGAGAGAGGAGAGAGCCTCTCTCTCTAAAAACTACATCTAATCCTAAAATTGTGTATTATGAGCCGTCTATATTGTTTGGATGCATTCCCACACTTTATAGCCTCTAATCTATGTTTTCTGGGCTGAAAACTTGGCCAGAAATAGTCCAGAAATCGCTGATTGCGAATTCTGTCATGCTGATTTTTGTCACTGTGATGCGTCCGCGTGGAGCACGCATTCGCGTTGCCTAGCTCTATGGCAACTATAGCAAATTATATATCATTTCAAAGCCCCAGACGTTATATTTCCAATGCAACTAGAACTACATCATTTGGATCTCTGTAGCTCAAGTTATGACCGTTTTAGTGCGAGAGGGTCAAGCTGACAGCTTTAGCAGTTCCTTCAGTTTCTTGTATTCCTTCCACTTTTGCATGCTTCCTTTCCATCCTCTAAGCCATTCCTGCCCTATAAACTCTGAAATCACTTAACATACATATCAAGGCATCGAATGGTAATAAGAGAGGATTAAAATTAGTAAAATTAAGATCAAAGAAGCATGTTTTCAATCATATCACAAAATCAGGAAGGAAAATGTAAACTCATGCAATTAGTATGAATAAGTGAGTAAAGAATTGATATAAACCACTCAATTGAGCACAAGATAAACCATAAAATAGTGGTTTATCAACCTCCCCACACTTAAACATTAGCATGTCCTCATGCTAAGCTCAAGAGAAGCTATAAGAGAGTGAAGAGGAATGGTAGAATGTATGAAATGCAACCTATCTATATGAATGCAACTACATGCAAAATGTTTCTACCTACTTGGTTAAAAGTAAACAAATCCTTCAAGAACAAATATGAACTGGATTTCACTAATTCAAATCACAAAATAAAGTACAAGTGGACTTGCAGAAGAAAATAGCTCATGAAAGCCGAGAACAAGGAACCGAGCATCGAACCCTCACTGAAAGTGTATGCACTCTAATTGCTCAGGTGTTTAAGGTTCGATCTCTCAGTTCTCTACTAATCTTGCTTTCTAAGGCTTGCTCTTTATCTAACAATCAACATAAATTTAATGCATAGATACACATATCAAGAGGTCTTTTAAGGGTTGTAATGGGGTTAGGGTCAAGGTAGGATTGTATTTGGCCAAGTGGACTAAAATCTGAATCCTTAATTAACTTAAACTTTCCACCTAACTTAGACAATCCATGTAATCATAATACAACATCTAACTATCCATTAACCATGTTTTCCACATATTCATGCATCCTAATTTCGAGTACAGTACATATGCATTGCTTTCACCATTTACTTTGGGGCATTTTGTCCCCTTTTATTATTTGCTCTTTTTTCTTTTTTATTTTTTTCTTCTTTTTTCTTCTTTTTTTCTTTTTTTTATATATATGCCTATTTTTTTTCTTTTGTTTTTCTCAATACATATGATTAAATTATTAAATGCATAAACATGTCCTAAACATTTCTTTCACATTTTCATAAAGATATATAACACCCAATTCTTAAACCAAATGTTTTCAATCCCAATTTTTCCTCAAATTAAGGAAATTATTATTTTTCACTTAGAGTTAGTGATGAGCTAAAGTAAAGAACAAAGGGGTATAATAGGCTCAACATTGGTTTGCAAAGGATAATAAAAGGGTAAGGCCATATGGGTATGTAAGCTCAGTAAAACAAAGGCCTCAATCATATAAGTGCATGCATACATCAAACCATGGAAATATAGAATTAAGCAAGACAAAGATCACAATTTTAGAGAGAACAACACACACCAAAAATAAAATAATTGGTTGGTAAAATGCAACCAATTTAAATAGGCTCAAAATCTCACTGGTTTTGTGTGTTCGAGCTCTAAACCATGTTCCAGTATAATATTCCTTCAAACAAGTTTTTCAAAAATTTTAAATCAAATTAGTGAAATGCTATAAAAAGTTTCTTGAAAAGGAAATTATTACTTTAACCAAGTGGTGGTAAAATATGCACAAAATCAAATAAATATGCAATCAAACATGCAAATGTAACAATGAACTAACAAAGAAAATAAAAATATTGGTGTTGAGAAGAAGGTAACTAACCCACGGAAGTCGGTATCGACCTCCCCACACTTAAAGATTGCACCGTCCTCGGTGCATGCTGAGATGTGCAAGTGGACGGGTTGCTACAACTGATGCTTTTCTCCAAGGATTGTGCAGATGGACTTGTTTGTCTCCCCATGTAAAAGTTTTCTGTTTTCCTTCCTCGGTGGCCATCCTGAAAGAAGAGGAAAAAGAAGAAAAAGTAACCCAGAAATAAAGATAAGAAAATAAATAAAGTCTGGGTGGGTTAATGCCAAATAATGAGGGTCTCAATTACATGGTAGCTACAACATACAAGTGAGAAAACAATAGAAGCACATGGCATATCAATAGTGCAAAATTTGCAACAAAGGGGAGGAGAGTGTGGGTAATGCAAGATAGTATAAGCTCATGTCAATGCAAAAGGAATATCGGTATTATAAAACTTAGCATTGACTTATGAAGAATAATACCCAATCAGAATAAAAAAAGTCATGAAGCACCAGAGGAATGCGAGAAAAGATATAACAGTTGAACGTTTAACACCAATGGAAAAAATAATAAATTTAGAAAAGAAAATAAAAATATGCACAAAATTAAAATGCAATGAATGAAAGTATGCAAATAAATTAAGTAAAATAGAATGAAAGAGAAGAAGGATGAGAAGTTAAAGAGATGAAGTAAGACAAAAAGAAGAAAGAAGAAAAGATAAAAGAAATTAGGATTAGAAAAGAAAAGATAAGATAATTGGCGCTGATCTGGATAAGTTTTGCGGCGCAGGCGACGCGGACGCATGGAAAACAAGATCGCGTGAGTTGCGATTTTTTCAAGTGACGCGGAAGCGTGGGTCACGCGGTCACATGACTTGATTTGTGCTAGTGGCGCGAGAGCAGCCTCGCGTTCGCGCATCTCTCTGTCTCAAACGCATATTGCCAAAATTCAGGGTGACGCATGCGCGTGGGTGACGCGGACGCATGAATGGCCTTTCTTTTAAAAATGACGCGGATGCGTGGGGAACGCGTTCGCGTGGTAGGGCTTGTGCTTCTAGCATGGTTCCAGCCCCATTTCATCCCAACTTGCTGCCATACAGTCATTTACGTCGATTTTGCAGGGCCACGCATTCTCGTGGGTGACGCAGACGCATGGGGAGGCTATTTCGCAAACGACGCGAACGCGTCAGCGACGCGGTCGCGTGGTCATATTTGTGCCTAAGGCACGCCTCCAGCCACGCTTTCGCATGACTCTCTGCTTCTTTTCATCCTTGTTTCTAATGCACTATGACGCGGACGCGTCAGCGACGCTTACGCGTCGCGTGCCTCTCTTTTTTTTTTTTTCTTTTAAATGCAAATGCTGATGAATATGCAGGAATTATGAATGAACATTAATAAAAATAAAATAAAATAAAAGTAAGCAATCAACAAATTAAAATAAAACTAAAACTGAAAGAGAACTATCATACCATGGTGGATTGTCTCCCACCTAGCACTTTTAGTTAGAGTCCTTAAGTTGGACATTTGGTGAGCTCCTTGTCATGGAGGTTTGTGCTTGAACTCATCCAGGAATCTCCACCAATATTTGCAATTCCAATAGCCTCCGGGATCCCAAACTACGCGCAAAAAGCCTTCGAGCAAGTTAAAGCAAGTGACAAGGCCCCAAGAGTGTTGATTTCTAGACTGAATTCCGGGGTCCCAAACCTTGCCTTTGCACCTGTCTTTGTGTTGATCATCATGATTCCATCGGGGTGGCACGCAATTTAAATTCTCACTGAGACATCCAAACAGCTTCCTAGATCCATTCAATTGAGAGTTGTACCAACCTTTGTACTTCAATTTGGAGCATGCAACCATATTGAACCTTGCATGACATTTCCTACCACTAACCATCTCCCGCTTGCTCTTATAGCCACAAAGAGCTCTAAGCTGACCATCTGTCTCAAGCAAAGCATATTCAAGTGAGCTAATTAAGGTTAGAGATGAGATATTTTACCCACTTGAATGAAGGGATGGATGGTGATGCCTTTGGGGGAGAGGTCTCCAGCAACTTTGGTAAGGTGATTTCCAACTCCATTCTCTTGGGCTCTTCTTTGCCAACTTCCACCTCTTTGCAAGCTTCTTCAATATCAACCTCTTCCTCTTGGTAGCTTTCTTCTAATTTGATCTCTTCTTCATTGTTCACCAAGGGCATGGGAGGTTGTGCTTCTTCTTTAATTTCCATGTCAAGTCCAATGGGAGAGGATTCAATTGTAGATAAGAATTCATCAATGATTGAATCCATCTCTTGATTAACCTCTTCAAAGTCTTTAGCCATGATATGCCTTGGAGGTTGTACACCCTCCTCAACATCAATTTCAAACGTCTTTGAAGGGGGCTCTATGACTGGGCTTTCCCATGGATGTTCCGCAACTCCTAAGTCTTCAACCACTTCTTCCTCTTCAATAATTACAGCTTCCTCCACTTGTTCCAGTACAAAGTCATGCTCCGTACTGTCCACTGGAGTTTCTAGTATCTCCTTCATGCTACGTTCTTCATTAGATTGTCCACATGAAGCCATGGGGGTTTCTTGAATGTCTGAATGTCGGGAAGGTAATCGATTTATCGCTTGATTCAATTGGTGAAGGGTTGCATGAAATTTATTCACTGTTTCCTTGAGACGCTCCCTTGATTCTTGTCCAGCTTGAATAACATGATTAGGATCATAGTGCTCTTGAATTGATGGATGTAGACATGGTGTATATGGAGGTGGTGGTTCTTGGGAGTAATTGGATTGGAATTGGGGTGGTTCTAGATATGGTTCATATGGCTCATAGGGTGGTTGATTTGGTGGATAAGGGTTAGGATCATGTGATGGTGTTTGGTAGTAGGGGACTTGTGAGTATGGTGGTCCAAAGCTATTTTGAGGAGGTGGTTCATTGGCATATGATGGAGTTTGCTGGTAACTACAAGGGGGTCCACCATATCTATCATCTTGGTGCACCTCAGAATGGCTCTTGACCATAGTAACCTGGTGGAGGTGGTTTGTCACGAAGGGATCCACCATAACTATTGTCTTGGCATGCATTGTAAGATGGTCGTTGTCCATGGTATCTTGGAAGGTGTTGTTGCCGAAAGGGTTGATCAGATCCTCGTGGCTCCTTCCATCTGTGATTGTTTCGACCTTGATGCATGTTCCTGTTATAATTTCTATTCCTTGCATTAATATTAGAACCAAACTTGAAACCAGAGGGATGAGAATTCATAGTAGCTAATAAAAATTAAAACAAAAACAAATAAACAAGCAAAGAAAAATAAAATAAATAAGAGAAAAGGTTTGAAAAAGATTTGATTTTTAAGATTAGAAAAGATAAGATAATTAGGTAAGAGAAGATAAGTTTTTAAATTAAAAGGTTTTGAAATTTAATTTTTTTGAATTTAAAAATTAAATTTTGAATTTTAAATTTTGAATTTTAAATTTTTGAAATTTGAATTTTGAAAATTTGAAATTTGAATTTTAAATTTTGAAATTTGAATTTTGAAAAGTCAACAATATAAGATAAAGATTTGAAAAAAAAGATTTAAATTTTGAAAAGGTTTGATTTTTTTAAAATTTTAAATTTAAATTTTGAATTTTGAATTTTGAATTTTGGAATTTAATTGAAATTTGAAATTTGAATTTGAAATAAGATAAGATAAGATTTTGAAAAAGATATGATTTTTGAAAAAGATTTGAATTTTGAAATTTAAAACTAAGATAAGATAAGATAAAAAATTTTAAAATAAAAATCTGAAATTTTTTTTTCAAAAAAATCAATTTAAAAGTAAATATTTACAATAACCAATAATAAGGCACACATTTGCAATTTCCCGTCAACGGCACCATTTTGACGATAGGATTTCTGCTGGTAAAGAAATTTTTATAAAAATAATCGCGTTGTAGATATAGTTTCTAAACAAACAGAGAATCCTTTCGTGCAAAAGTTTTGGTTGTCACTTAAGCAAAATCCAATAAAAATAAATAACCGAAGTATTCAAACCTCGGGTCGTCTTCTCAAGGAATTACAGGGAAGTATGATTTATTATTGGTTATGGAAAAGGTAGAATTTTGGGTTTTTGAAATAAGGAGCAAGTAATTTAAATGGCAAGAAAAATAAATTAATAATTAAGAAAATCTCTTGGCAAGGTATAAGAACTGGACATCCTATCTTAGTTATCCTTATCAATTGTGAAGAGAATTGGATTTTGCTCCCACCTTGTTAACCTCTAACTATGAAGGTAAGTCAAGTGGATGAATCAATTTGATTCCTCTGGTCCTAGTCAATTCCTATGAAAAGACTAGAGTTATTAGAATACAAATCAACTAGCAAAGATAACAATCATCAATCACAAGGAGTTTGATAACTCAAGTGTCTCCAATTACTTAACCAAAGCAAAAAGAGAGAAAATTTACTTGAATAAAAATGCCTTCAGATGGGAAGCAATAGTAACATAAATAAAAGAAAGAAATCTTATATCTGAAGTACCTCAAATTATATTAAATAAAAGAAATCAAATCTAACATAGGAATTCATAAATTAAATTGGGAAAATAAATAAAAGGGACATTGAACTTGGAAATTGAGAAGTAGCCTAAACATAATAGAAATTCTAAATCATAATCCTAAGAGAGAGGAGAGAGCCTCTCTCTCTAAAAACTACATCTAATTCTAAAATTGTGTATTATGAGCCGTCTATATTGTTTGGATGCATTCTCACACTTTATAGCCTGTAATCTGTGTTTTCTGGGCCAAAAACTGGGACAGAAACAGTCCAAAAATCGCTGATTGCGAATTCTGTCACGCTGATTTTCGTCACTGCATTCGCATTCGCCTCTAAAAGTGAAGCACGCATTCGCGTTGCCTAGCTGTACGGCTACTATAGCAAATTATATATCATTTCGAAGCTCTGTAGCTCAAGTTATGACAGTTTTAGTGCGAGAGGGTCAAGCTGACAGCTTTAGCAGTTCCTTCAGTTTCTTGTATTCCTTCCACTTTTGCATACTTCCTTTCCATCCTCTAAGCCATTTCTGCCCTATAAACTCTAAAATCACTTAACACACATATCAAGGCATCAAATGGTAATAAGAGAGGATTAAAATTAGTAAAATTAAGATCAAAGAAGCATGTTTTCAATCTTATCACAAAATCAGGAAGGAAAATGTAAACTCATGCAATTAGTATGAATAAGTGAGTAAAGAATTGATATAAACCACTCAATTGAGCACAAGATAAACCATAAAATAGTGGTTTATCAGTAGGCCAGTAGAAGCCATATTGGAGAACCTTTGTGGCTATTCGCTCACCTCCGAAATGTCCTCCATATTGTGATCCATGGCAATACTATAGGATCTTCTGTGCCTCTTCTCTAGGCACACATCTACGGATTATTCCGTATGAACATCTCTTAAAGAGATATGGTTCATCCCACAAGTAGTACTTTCTATCAGAAACTAATTTTTATGTTTGCTGTCTACTGTACTCTTTGAGTATGAATCTCACAGCTTTATAGTTTGCAATGTCTGCAAACCACAGTACTTCCTGAATGGCAAAGAGTTGCTCATTGGTGCGGATTTTCTAACCACAGACTAACTGGCAAGTGCACCGGGTCGTACCAAGTAGTACCTTACGTGAGTAAGGATCGATCCCACGAGGATTGATGGATTAAGCAACAGTAGTGTTTGATATGATTAGTTAGACAAACAGAAAATAGTGTTTGGAAGTTCAAAAGCATAAAAAAATAAAGAAGAGTTTGAAGGCAGGCAGGTGAATAGGTGAGGAATAAAATATGAAGAAACAGTTAAGGTTTCAGAGTTATCTATTTTCTGGATTGACTTTTCTTATTATTTTATTTTAATCATGTAAGATCTAATTCATGGCAACTATATGTGACTAGACCCTAATTCCTTAGACCTTTCTAGTCTCCTCTAAAATTTATTAATAGCCAATTCCTTGGTCAATTAATTCCAATTAGGGGGTGAAGTTCAATTCTAGTTATATGCCACAGAAATCCTAATTACCCAAACATAAAAGGATTATATGTCACGTATCCTATTAAATCCAGATAAATTAGAAATTTAGGATTCCTCAGGACCTCCTCTAAAAGAGAGGTTTCTTCTCCCTTTTATAACTAATCCTAATAAATTTAAAATCTAATTTTTAAAATTAAAATAATATCTTTTCCTAGAATTCAAATTTGAATTTAAATCAAAATTAACTAAATAATCAAGTCTTCAATTAATGGGTGGGGACCACTTGTTTTGTCCATTCTGCAGCTTCTAATATGTGTTTTCTGGGCTGGAAACTGAGTTAAAACAACCTAGAAATCGCTCCCAGCATTTTTCTGTGTTTTCTGCACGTGGCGCATGTCACGTCGATGGTCTTTTCCGCGAGTCACGCGGACGCGTCGGTCACGCGGACGCGTCTCTGAGCAAATCTTCAAATCACGCGTATGCGTCAGTGACGCGTACGCGTCGCTCCTCGCTGCCATCTCCTTTGATTCTTGTGCTGCAGAAACTCCATCAAATTTTGCCGAATGCTACCTAAAATAAACAAAATTACAAAAGACTCAAAGTAGCATCCATATTGGCTAAAAAATAATTAATTCTTTCTTAAACTCAATAAATTAGATGCAAATTCACTAGGAAAAGATAGGAAAGATGCTCACGCATCACAACACCAAACTTAAACTGTTGTTTATCCTCAAGCAACCAAAACTAATATAAGCTTAGGATGTGAATTTGCATGAGAATGAGAGTTCGATTAAGCCCATGTCTCCTCTTATAGTGGGGTTTACACTGCAATCCTGAACAGTTTTGGCATCTCACTTTATCCTTTGAGGTTCAGAATGATTGGCATCCATAGAAACTCAGAATTCAGATAGTGTTATGGATTCTCCTAGTTCAGTATGTTAATTCTTGAACACAGCTACTTTATGAGTCTTGGCCGTGACTCTAAGCATTTTGTTTTCCAGTATTACCACCGAATACATAAATGCCACAGACAGATAACTGGGTGAACCTTTTCAGATTGTGACTCAGCTTTGCTAGAGTCTCTAGTTAGAGGTGCCCAGAGTTCTTAAGCACACTCTTTTTGCTTTGGATCACGACTTTAACTGCTCAGTCTCAAGCTTTTCACTTGACACTACGGGCAGAAGGAAAGAGAATCAGGGGCATGGGTTGCTCTTTTTTTTTTTTAATTCTTCCACGCTGAATTTGGAGATAGGCAAAAATTTTTCAAAGTGTTCGATTCGTGTTCTAAAATAACTGCATGATCAAAATACACGTAAAATGAAAGAAAAATAGTAAAAACTCAATAAAAATCAAATAAATAAAAAACCACTATTACGAAAAATAGCTAAGGATACAAAATTATAGGGTTGCCTCCCGACAAGCGCTTCTTTAATATCACTAGCTTGACGCTTGATTATTGAAGTTTCTTCCTCTTCTTCCAGTTGGTTAAAAGAAATGTTTCCAAGGGGGGAGAGGTGAAAATTAGTGCCCCCTGATATAAAGTCCTTCTAACAAGCTTCCTTTTATTGTGATTAGCTTGATTCACCTTCCTTGTTGGGGTAGAGGTTGGATTGCTTTTTGCTGACCTTTTCTTCTTCATAGATATTTTCTTCTGTTTCTTGGTCACAATCCCCTTTTCAGTATTTTCCTTGGTTGCCTTGATAAGAATAAAAAGGAGGTGATGATTCTTGATAAGAGTAAAAAGAGGATGATTCTTGATAAGAAAAGGTAGATGGTGGCTCTTGATATGGGTAGAAAAATGATGGTTCTTGGTATGTATATGGAGGTAGTGGCTCTTGATAGTTGGAACATGGAGCACTGAAGTGTCTTTGGTTTTGACATTGCCAACCAAAATTTGGGTAGTTTTCCCATAGATAATGATATGAATCACTACTCGGGTGTGAGTAGTAACCCATATGATCTCTCTCCATTATTTTTCCTTAACACAAAATACCAAAAAGGATTAAACGCATCATGTGGTAAACAGGAAAGCAAAGAAGAAAGAACAGAATTCTAAAAATTAAAATAAGAAAAATTAAAATAAAACTAATTAGAAAATACCAAACTTAATTTCAGAAATTAAAAAAAAAAAACGAAATTTAAATAAACTTAAAACTAAAACGCCTAATCTAAGCAATCAAACAACTAATAGTTGTTAATCACAGTCAATCCCCGGCAACGGTGCCAAAAACTTGGTGCAGATTTTCTAACCACAGACTAACCGGCAAGTGCACCGGGTCGTACCAAGTAATACCTTACGTGAGTAAGGGTCGATCCTATGAGGATTGATGGATTAAGCAACAATAGTGTTTGATAGGATTAGTTAGACAAACAGAAAATAGTGTTTGGAAGTTCAAAAGCATGAAAAAATAAAGAAGAGTTTGAAGACAGGCAGGTGAATAGGTGAGGAATAAAATATGAAGAAACAGTTAAGGTTTCAGAGTTATCTATTTTTTGGATTGACTTTTCTTATTATTTTATTTTAATCATGTAAGATCTAATTCATGGCAACTATATGTGACTAGACCCTAATTCCTTAGACCTTTCTAGTCTCCTCTAAAATTCATTAACAGCCAATTCCTTGGTCAATTAATTCCAATTAGGGGGTAAAGTTCAATTCTAGTTATATGCCACAGAAATCCTAATTACCCAAACATAAAAGGATTATATGTCACGTATCCTATTAAATCCAGATAAATTAGAAATTTAGGAGAATATGTTTTCAAGCTGTTGTTCAAGTAAAGAGCTTTTCCAAGTTATACAAGAACGCATTTAGAAAGAGGGTCATACTTCCATTCCACCCAAATTCATAAAATAAAGAACGAAAACAATTCTTAAATATAAATCAAAACATGAATTAAAATAGAAAATAATAGTATCAATCCATACAATAGACAAAGCTCCTAACCTTAACAGTGGAGGTTTAGTTGCTCATGGTTCAGAGAAAATATGGATTGTAAATTGGGATGGAATGGGATCCTCCCCAGGACCTCCTCTAAAAGAGAGGTTTCTTCTCCCTTTTATAAATAATCCTAATAAATTTAAACTCTAATTTTTAAAATTAAAATAATATCTTTTCCTAGAATTCAAATTTGAATTTAAATCAAAATTAACTAAATAATCAAGTCTTCAATTGATGGGTGGGGACCACTTATTTTGTCCATTCTACAGTTTCTAATCTGTGTTTTCTGGGCTTGAAACTGAGTTAAAACAGCCCAGAAATCGCCCCCAGCGTTTTTCTGCGTTTTCTGCACGTGGCGCATGTCACGCGTACGCGTCAGTCACGCGTACGCATCGATGGTCTTTTCTGCGAGTCACGCAGACGCGTCGGTCACGCGCATGCGTCTCTGAGCAAATCTTCAAATCACGTGTACTCGTCAGTCACGCGTCGCCATGGAAAGCTCCAAATTCATGCGTACGCGTCAGTCACGCGTACGCGTTATTCCTCGCTGCCATCTCCTTTGATTCTTGTGCTGCAGAAACTCCATCAAATTCCGCCGAATGCTACCTAAAATAAACAAAAATGCAAAATACTCAAAGTAGCATCCATATTGGCTAAAAAATAATTAATTCTTTATTAAACTCAATAAATTAGATGCAAATTCACTAGGAAAAGATAGGAAAGATGCTCATGCATCATCATCCGAAAAGGTTTCAGAGATCTCAGTAGGAGGGAGGGACGCTCCTGCTACTGGTTCTATCCGGGACAGGTGATCAGCAACTTGGTTCTCTGTCCCTTTTCTGTCTCTTATTTCTATATCAAACTCTTGCAGAAGCAACACCCATTTTATGGGACTGGGTTTTGAATCCTGCTTTATGAGGAGATATTTTAGAACATCATGGTCAGTGTACACAATCACTTTTGATCCTACTAAATAAGATCTGAACTTGTCAATGGCATAAACCACTGCAAGTAACTCCTTTTCTGTGGTTATGTAATTCTTCTGCGCGTCATTTAAAACACGGCTAGCATAATAAATGACACGCAGAAGCTTGTCATGCCTCTGTCCCAATACTGCACCAATGGCATGGTCACTGGCATCACATATTAGTTCGAATGGTAATGTCCAGTCTGGTGTAGAAATGACTGGTGTTGTGACCAGCTTAGCTTTCAGAGTCTCAAAGGCCTGCAAACACTATGTGTCAAAGACAAATGGTGTATCAGCGGCTAGCAGATTGCTCAGAGGTTTTGCAATTTTTGAAAA
Organism: Arachis ipaensis; assembly: GCF_000816755.2. Lineage (NCBI taxonomy): Eukaryota > Viridiplantae > Streptophyta > Magnoliopsida > Fabales > Fabaceae > Arachis > Arachis ipaensis. The sequence continues at coordinate 106,094,161 of NC_029791.2, forward strand.
CTCCTTTATAAACCTCCTATAGAATCCTGCATGCCCCAGAAAGCTTCTGATTGCCTTAACATTGACAGGTGGTGGTAATTTTTCAATTACCTCTACCTTAGCTTGATCCACCTCTATTCCCTTGTTTGAAATTTTGTGCCCAAGGACAATTCCTTCAGTCACCATAAAGTGACATTTCTCCCAGTTTAAAACCAAGTTAGTCTCTTGGCACCTTTTCAGAACAAGTGCTAGATGGTTAAGACAGGAGCTGAATGAGTCTCCAAATACTGAGAAGTCATCCATGAAGACTTCCAAAAATTTCTCTACCATATCAGAGAAGATAGAGAGCATGCACCTCTGAAAGGTTACAGGTGCATTGCACAGATCAAATGACATCCTTCTGTAAGCAAATACTCCAGATGGATATGTGAATGTTGTTTTCTCTTGGTCCTGAGGATCTGCTGCAATTTGGTTGTAACCTGAATAGCCATCCAAAAAGTAGTAGTATTCATGACCTGCTAGTCTCTCTAGCATCTGGTCTATGAATGGTAAAGGAAAATGATCCTTTCTGGTGGCTGTATTGAGCTTTCTGTAGTCAATACACATACGCCACCATGTAACTGTACTTGTAGGAACCAGTTCATTCTTTTCATTATGAACCACTGTCATGCCTCCCTTATTAGGGATAACTTGGACAGGGCTCACCCAGGAGCTATCAGAAATAGGATAAATAATCCCAGCCTCTAGTAACTTAGTGACTTCTTTCTGCACCACCTCCTTCATGGCTGGATTCAGCTGCCTCTGGGGTTAAACCACTGGCTTAGCATCATCCTCCAATAGGATCTTGTGCATGCACCTGGCTAGGCTAATGCCTTTAAGATCATTTATGGACCACCCAAGAGCTGTCTTATGTGTCCTTAGCACCTAAATTAGTGCTTTCTCTTCCTGTGGCTCTAAAGCAGAGCTTATGATTACCGAAAAAGTGTCATCTTCTCCCAGAAATGCATATTTCAGGGATGGTGGTAGTGGTTTGAGCTCGGGTTTAGGAGGCTTCTCCTCTTCTTGAGGAGTTTTCAGAGGTTCTTCTGTTTTCTCTAGTTCTTCCAGATCAGGCTGAACATCTTTAAAGATGTCCTCTAGCTCTGATTCAAGACTCTCAGTCATATTGACCTCTTCCACCAGAGAGTCAAAAATATCAACGCTCATGCAGTCTTTTGATGTGTCTGGATGCTGCATAGCTTTGACAGCATTCAACTTAAACTCATCCTCATTGACTCTTAGGGTTACCTCCCCTCTTTGGATGACAATGAGGGTTCGTCCAGTTGCTAGGAAAGGTCTTCCTAGAATGAGAGTTGTACTCTTGTGCTCTTCCATTTCCAGCACTACAAAGTCAGTGGGAAAGGCAAATGGCCCAACCTTGACAATCATGTCCTCAATTACGCCTGATGGAATTTTAATGGAGTCATCAGCAAGTTGGAGACATATTCGGGTTGGTTTGACTTCTTCAGTCAAACCAAGCTTTCTAATAGTGGATGCAGGTATTAGGTTGATACTTGCCCCAAGATCACATAAAGCTGTCTTGGTACAAGCATCCTCTAATGTGCATGGTATCATAAAACTTCCAGGATCTTTAAGCTTCTCTGGTAAGCTTTTTAAAATAACTGCACTGCATTCTTCAATGAGAAAAACTTTTTCAGTCTCCCTCCAATCCTTCTTATGACTTAAGATCTCTTTCATGAACTTAGCATAAGAGGGTATTTGCTCAAGTGCCTCTGCAAACGAAATCTTTATTTCAAGAGTCCTGAGATAGTCTGTAAAGTGGGCAAATTGTTTATCCTGTTTCGCTTGGTGGAGTTTTTGAGGATAAGACATCTTGGCTTTATATTCTTCAACCCTAGTTGCTGCAGGTTTATTTCCTACAGAAGTGGTTGGAGATGCTTGCTTAAGGGGGTTATTATCAGCACTTGCAGGTGTTTGATCCCTCATTGGCGTTTGAACGCCAGAATTGGGTGCTTTTTGGGCGTTTAACGTCAGATTGCCACCCTTTTCTGGCGTTTGAACGCCAGAATTGGCCATCCACTGGGCGTTCAACGCCAACTTCTGACCCTTTTCTGGCGTTTGAATGCCAGAATCATTCCTCTCTGGGCTCCTACTATCCTCAGAGGGAATTTGGGCAATGGTTTGGTCATCCTTTATCAGATGTTCCTTTCTTGGCTTCCTGCTGCTTTGAATTGAGACATTCAATGTCTTTCCACTCCTTAAATGAACAGCTTGGCATTCTTCTGTTATCTGTTTAGATAACTGCTGTCTTGTCTGATTCAATTATTTTTCCATATTCTAGTTAGCATCTTTGGTTTCTTGTAGCATCTCTTTAAATTTGGCTAACTGTTTTGTTATAGAAAATAGTTGCTAATTGAGTTCAGCAATTTATTCTGGAGGACTAAGTTCAGTGGATGCTGCCTCAGCCTCTTCTTTCATGGAGGTCTCACCACTTGAGTACAGGTGCTGATTTCTGGCAACTGTATCAATGAGCTCTTGAGCCCCTTCAATTGTCTTTCTCATATGTATAGATCCACCAGCTGAGTGGTCTAGAGACATCTGGGCCTTTTCTGTAAGCCCATAGTAAAAGATGTCTAAGTGCACCCATTCTGAAAACATTTCAGAGGGGCATTTCCTTAGCATCTCTTTGTACCTCTCCTAGGCATTATAAAGAGATTCATTATCCTCTTGTTTAAAGCCTTGGATGTCCAGTCTTAGCTGTGTCATCTTTTTTGGAGGGAAATATTGATTCAGGAATTTGTCTGATAACTATTTCCATGTTCTTATGCTTGCTGTGGGTTGGTTATTTAACCACCTCTTAGCTTGATCTTTTACAGCAAATGGAAATAGTAATAATCTGTAGACATCCTGATCTACTTCCTTATCATGTACTGTGTCATCAATTTGTAAGAACTGTGCCAGAAACTCAGTAGGTTCTTCCTATGGAAGATCGAAATACTGGTAATTTTGCTGCACTGTGATAATGAGCTGAGGGTTCAGCTCAAAGTTGCTGGCTCTGATGGGGGGTATACAGATACTACTCCCATATAAAATAGTAGTAGGGTTAGCATATGATCCCAGAGTCCTTCTGGACTGTTCATTTCCACTTAGGTTCATGATGGAGAAAGGGAGATGATGTGGATTGTAAATAAATATTTTATTCCTTTTTTTTTTGAAATTAAAGAAATTAAAATAAAGTAAATAAAAAAATTGATGCAAGTTTCGAAAATTAAGAAAAGAAAAATAAATAAAAGAAATTAGAAAAATAAATTAATTAATTAATTAAAAAGATTTGAAAATTTTTTATGTGGATTTTCGAAAAAAAATGAGGAGAGAGAAAGTGGTTAGGAAGATTTGAAAAAGATTTAAAAAGATAAATTTTTAAAATTGAAAATTTGACTTGAATAACAAGAAACTACCAAACTTTAAAAATTTTGACTAAGTCAACCTAAGGAATTCGAAAATGATGAGTAAATAAAGGAAAACATATTTTTTGAATTTATTGAGGAAAGAGAAAAATAATAAAATGACACAAAACTTAAAATTTTTAGATCAAAGCAAAGAAAACAAACAAGAAAACTTGAATGTCAAGATGAACACCAAGAACACTTTGAAGATCAAGATGAACACCAAGAACAAATTTTGAAAATTTTTAAGGAAATAAGGACACAAAAAAACATACCAAACTTAAAAATTTTTATACTTTGGACACTAATAATTCGAAAATGTATAAGATAAACAACAAAAGACAACAAACAAGAAAATTTAAAGATCAAATAAGGAAAATTATCAAGAACAATTTGAAGATCAAGAAAGAACTAAGAACATGTAATTAAAAATTTTTGAAAAAATCTAGAAAAAAGAAAACAAGAATTTTAAAATTTTAACAAAAACAATAATAAAAGACTCAAAGAAAAATTAAAGATTAATAAAGAAAAATAAGATTTTTGAAAAGAAAATAAAAGACTCAAATTTAGGAATTCTAAACCAAAAAAGATAAATTTTTCCTAATCTAAGTAACAAGATGAACCGTCAGTTGCCCAAACTCAAACAATCCCCGGCAACGGTGCCAAAGACTTGGTGCACGGAATTGTGATCACACTTTTCACAACTCCGGTACAACTAACCAGCAAGTGCACTGGGTCGTCCAAGTAATACCTTACGTGAGTAAGGGTCGATCCCACGGAGATTGCCAGCTTGAAGCAAGCTATGGTTATCCTGTAAATCTTAGTCAGGAGATTCAAATGATATGAATGATTTTGTTTATGAAAAGTAAATAACATGAAATGAATGATACTTGTGATTCAGTAATGAGGAATAGGTTGAGGTTCTGGAGATGCTCTGTCGTCTAAATCTCTGCTTTTCTACTGTTTTCTTCTCCAAACACGCATGGCTTCTTCTATGGCCGGCTGTATGTTGGTGGATCAACGTTGTCAATGGCTACCATCCTTCCTCTCAGTGAAAATGGTCTAGGCACGGCTTCTGTACGGCTAATCATCTGTCGGATCTCTCGTCTCGGATGAAAAATACCAGGCACAGCTACTGCACGGCTAATCATCTGTCAGTTCTCACTCGTGTTGGAATAAGACCTCTCTGTCCTTTTGCACACTGTCACTGCGCCCAACATTTGTGAGTTTGAAGCTCGTTTGTTCTAGCCTTCACCACGAAGGTTCTGATCTCATGGGTTTGAATGCTCTGTTGTCAGGAGATGCAAGTCAAACTCGTGGATTAGAAACCCAAGAGATACGCACTCAAGCTGTCGCCCAATGACTATGTTGAGCTCAGATAGAACGGGAGTGGTTGTCAAGCACGCATTCATAAATTTGAGAATGATGATGAGTGTCACGGATCATCATATTCTTTATATTGAAGTACGAGTGAGTATCTTAGAACATAATCAAGCGTGATCGAATAGAAAATAATAGTAATTGCATTAATCCATTGAGACACAGCAGAGCTCCTTACCCCCACCTATGGGGTTTAGAGACTCATGCCGTAGAAGATACAATATGAGATGTAAAATGTCATCCGTCCAAAATGAATCTCTAAAAGTAGTTTTTATACTAAACTAGTAACTTAGGTTTACAGAAAATGAGTAACTAAGTGCAGATAGTGCAGAAATCCACTTCCGGGGCCCACTTGGTGGGTGTTTGGGCTGAGCTTTGAAGTTTTCATATGCATAGGCCATTCTTGGAGTTAAACGCCAGCTTGGGTGCCAGTTTGGGTGTTCAACTCCAGTTTTGGTGCCAGTTCCGGCGTTTTACGCCAGAAAAGGGTCTCTGGCTGGCGTTTAACGCTAGTTTGGGCCATCAAATCTCGAAAAAAGTATGGACTATTATATATTGTTGGAAATCCCAAGATGTTATCTTTCCAGCCCAATTGAGAACGCACCAATTGGACTTCTTTAGCTCTAGAAAAACACATTTGAGTGCAAGGAGGTCAGAATCCAACAACATCTGCAGTCCTTTCTCAGCCTCTGAATCAGATTTTTGCTTAGATCCCTCAATTTCAGTCAGAAAATACCTGAAATTACAGAAAAACCTACAAACTCATAGTAAAGTTCAGAAATGTGATTTTTGCATAAAAACTAATAAAAATATACTAAAAAGAAACTAAAACATACTAAAAACTAAATAAAAACAATGCCAAAAATGGTATAAAATATCCGCTCATCAGCCATGGTATGATCTTCCTTTTTTTTGTAGTTCTATTTTATTTACTTATTTTTGTTTCATTGGGTGTCTGTGTTAATTTTCAAATAAGTATGTTTCCCTTTGCTTTGAGTTATTTAAAAAAAAAGCTCACGCATAAGCGTCATCGACGCGCACACGTCATAGGGATGCTGGCGCTCTCTGGTACCAAAAACAGAGAGTAGCACTGGAACTGTGCGGGTGGGGTGCCAGGCGCACAAACCAACCCACGCGTACGCCTCACTGACACGTACGCATCATCCGGCCATTTCATCCTTTAACGTGTGTACGTGAGCGACGCACACGCGTCGTATGTCAACGAAGCACACTCTGGTACAAAAACCAGAGAGTTGTGCTAGTACTATGCTAGAATCGTGCGTCTGGTACGACGAGTAGTCACGCGTACATGTGACTGACGCTTACGCGTCACCACGTTTCTGGCTACCCACGCCCGTGCGTGGGCGACGCGCACGCGCCATATCTATTTGTAGCCATCTCCGGTACAAAAACCAAAGAGTTGTGATGGAATGCTGCTAGTATTGTGTTTCTCGCACGGACACTTGTCACGCATACGCGTGACTGACGCTCACGCATCAATCATATTTTTGGGCCTCCCATTCGTACGCGTGGACGAGGCGCATGCGTCATAAGCGCCGAATCACTTAAATCAGCGCGCCGTCCCTGATGCACACCGCAATTCTTCTCTCCTTCAAATCCTAATTCTCTCTTCATTCTTCTTCTTTCTTTCTTCTTACTTCTTCTTTCTTTCTTCTCCCCTCCACCACCACCATCGGACTACCAGCGACGAGCACCACCTCCGGCGGCCCCACTTTCTTTTTCTCTTCCCACCCCTCTTATCTCATTCTTACTCCCATTTATCTCCCTCTTTTCATCTTCTTTTCAAGGTTTCTTTTCTTACTTTCTTCTACTCTTTAATTCTTCTTTTGTTTCTTGCATTCGAATATTTTTATTAGTTTTAATTGCATATCAATTTTGTTATTTGTAATTTATATTGAATTCTTTTCTCTTCTTGCATTTTTGTTTTGGTGATTGGAATTTTATTTGGTGGATTATTTTGATAATTCTTAGCTTGTTCGTGTTATGAGGTGTACTTTGACAATTGGCATTCTATTTTGGGTCTACTATACACTAAGATTGGTTACCTTAATTCTTGTTTTTAATATGCACACCAAGTATTTGTGAAAAAGTTCTAATGTTATCTTGATTTATTTTCTATCTTATTCTTGCAACTTAGTGCTTCTTTCTCACAACACTTGAAATAAATGTGCATTGAGCTTGGTATTTAAATGCTCATTATTTTGTGCTTGTTTTACATGTGCTTATCATTGTTGATATTAATGCTTGAGCTATTCTTCTCATGCTTTATACTTGCATGCTTCTATACCTCTCGCATCTAATGTTAGTGACAAGCCTTGATATTTTAATTGATGTCTTACTTGCATGTTGTAGCAACCATATATTTAAGACACTTTCTTTCTCTTTGGCATTCATTATCACTTGCACTTTCCTACTTCTGGTGTTTATTTCTTTAAGTTTAATACTCCTTCTTTTTCTTCCTTTTTCAGGATGGCCATCAAGAGAGGAAAAGAGAAGGCTTCCAACAAGACACCGGCGAAGAAGGGAACTAAAAGAACACCGGCTAAGGTGCAACCATCCTCAAAGGTAGTTGATGAAGCGGAGAAGGAATTTTCCGTAAGGGACCCCGCACGATTTACTAACCGCTATTGTGAGCGGATGTTCCCCGTCTTAGTAGAGAAAAACTACCACAATGAGCACCTCCTCATTCTTCCAGAACACTTCATTGAATTTGTGGTGCCCCGCATTGAAAGGAGGCAGTGGGATTCTTAAACAGAAGGCCGCGAGAAGCTAATCTCTCTTGGGTAGTTGAATTCTACGCCAACTATCACTCGCATACCTTTCAGTCAGTCTTTGTGCGCCAAAAGAAAGTCCCTATCTCAGAAGGTACTATTCAGGAAGTACTTGATCTTTTACCTAGTCCGGATGGGATGGATGCCTATCAAGAGGCATAGCTTGAGCGTAAGACATTTCAGTTTGACTGGAACTTCATCCTTAGAGTCATCACCCAACCCGGAAGCGAGTGGATCTATGGGCAATACCGGACTCGACCCAAGAGCATCTCCGCCCAAGCACTCACTATAGAGGCTCGAGTGTGAGCACAGATCATGTCCCACTACATTCTGCCAAGCACTCATGAGTCCATTTTTTCTGCCGACATGGCCATCCTTGTCTGGTGCATCCTCACAGAGAAACCTCTCAACTTATCATGACTCATCCGACAAGCTATGGGCCGAGTGCAAATAGTGGGCAACCTACCTTTTCCCGCATTGGTTACAGACTTAGTATCTGTAGCGGGAGTCTCCTATCAGAATGGGGATGTGAAGACCATGATTCCTAGGGATGACGAATATGTCTCGAATGGAAAATATGTTAGCCCCCCAGCACCACCCGTGAGCCGGAATGAAGCCCCTTCTTTCGAAGCTCCTTCATCCTCTGCCCCACTATCATCAACACCACATGCACCACCACCATCCACCCACCAGTTGCTACTTGAGATCCTTGAGAAGTTAGACCGGCAAGGCTGGCGGATTGAGCAAATTGAGTGCCACAGCAAGCGCAGATACAACTACTTGAAGGAGCTCGTTGGTTGTACTCACCCGCCCCTGGAAGAGCCCGATACCCCGGATTCCACTTCAGATCACAGCATGAAGAGCCATGACAAGCCGGATAGTGGAAGTGATGATTCCAACCCCATTTTGCTCATCACTGATGGCACGAAGAACCGTGCCAAGCTTTAAGAGTGGGGAGGTCGGTAACTGACTCCCGAAGGTAACAACCCTCTTCTCTCTCAACACTAATATTTTAATTTATTTTTGTTAGATAGAATAACTCGCATGTGTAGTTAGTTACTCGCATTTAGGTACTACTTGGTTGAAGTGATAAATTCTTGTCCAAGAAACTATTTTACGGTATTTCACTAATTTGAATTAAAATTTCTGTTGAACTTGCCTGAAGAAATCTAATTCGGAACATGGTTTTAGAACTCGAACACACAAAACCAGTGAGATTTTGAACCTATTTGATTAGTTGCATCTTATCAACCAATGTTTTATTTTGGTTTGTGTTGTTCTCTCTAAAATTGTGATCTTTGTCTTGCTTGATTCATATTTCCATTGTTTGATGTAGGCATGCACTTATGTGATTGAGGCCTTTGTTTCACTATAGCTCACATACCCATATGGCCTTACCCTTTCATTACCCTTTGCAACCCAATATTGAGCCATTTTACCCCATTTATTCTTTATTTTAGCACATCATTAACTTTAAACGGAAAATAATAAATATCCTTAATTTGAATCCTTTGTTAGCTTAGACTAGTGAGAGTGCACATGAATTAAGTGTGGGGAATTTGGATTTGGGAAATACTTGGTTTGGGAATTGGGTATTTTATATTCTTATATGAAAATGTGAAAATAGTTTGGGAACTGGTTCATGCATCTGACACTTTAATCATATGCACTAACTCTTTTATGCATTTAAAAAAAAGAGAAAGAAAAAAAAAGGGGGGAGGGGGAATTTAGGTTAATCAAAGATTCAGATTTTAGTCCACTTAACCAAATATATTCCTACCTTGACCCTAACCCCATTACAACCCTTGAAAAGGCCTTTTGATATGTGTATTCGTGCATTAAAATTTTGTTGATTGGTAAAAGAAGAGCAAGCCTTAGAAAGAAAGATTAGTAGAGAACAGAGAGAATCGACCATCAAACACTAGAGTGATTAGAGTGTATACATATCCGGAGAGGGTTCGGTGCTCGATTCTTTGTTCCCGGCTTTCACAAGCTTTCTTCTTGCATATCTACTTGTATTTTGTTTTGAGATTTGAATTAGTGGAATTCAGTTTATGTTTGTTCTTGGAGAATCTGTTTACTTTTAAACAAGTAGGTAGAAGCATCTAGCATGTAGTTACATTCACATAGATAAGTTGCATTGCATAAAAGTCACCATTTTCCCTTCACTCTCTTGGCTCACCTGAGCTTAGCATGAGGGCATGCTCATGTTTAAGTGTGGGGAGATTTGATAAACTACTATTTTATGATATATTTTAGACTAAATTGAGTGGGTTTTGTCAACTACTCTCACACTTATTCATGTAAATTGCATGTTTTTCAGTTTCCTTCCTAATTTTGTGCTATGACTAAAAACATGTTTTGCAGGCCCTTAAATCGCTAGTTTTAATCCTATGTTATTACCATTCGATGTTGTGATATGTGCGTTAAGTGATTACAGGATTCATAGAGCAGGAATCGCATAAAGGATGAAGAGGAAGCATGCTAAAGTGGAAGGAACACATGAATATGAAGATTTGAGTAGCTAGAGGCGACGAGCGCGCATGACTGATGCGTACACGTGATCAAGCCATTTTTCACGACGTGTACGCGTGACTGATACGTACGCGTGACCAGGAGCCTCGACCACTGACACATATGCATGGCTGATGCGTATGCGTGACGAGCGTCACGTGCTGCAATTAACAGAACTCGCTGGGGGCAATTTCTGGGCAGATTTGGATCCAGTTTCAAGCCCGAAAATGCAGACTAGTGGCTGGAATGGAGCTGAGACTGAAGAAACTTCACTTTTCACTTTAGTTTTTGATTAGTTTTGAATTCTAATGAGAGAAACTCCTACTTCTCTCTAGGGTTTTGGCATTCTTATTTTTATTTTGAATTGGATCTTGAGAGAGCTGCTGCTACCTTCATTCCTCGTCATTTTATTTCTAGTTTCTTGTTTAATTCCCTTAGTACTCTTTTCCATTTGGTTATTGAATTCATGTTTGGATCTTGTTACTCTTGAATTTATTAATGCATTGAATTATTTTTATGTTTATTTTTATTGCTTGTTTGATCATTGTTAATTATTGTTAGTGCTAATTTCGATTTAATTAATTTCTCATAATTATCATGTCTTTTATTTACACCCACCATGTGTTTGTGGAAATAGCATTCATGATAATGGAGTAAAATTCCCAATTTGGTTGGGGGTTGAGTAATTGGAACCCCTTGAGTTGTTATACCCAAGTATTAATCTGTAATTGGAAATTACTCGCTAGCTCAATTCTCGCCAACCCTAGTCCTTCCCCATGAAGTGACTAGGACTTGTGAGCTAGTGTTAGTGACGCCCACTTGACTTTCCTTCAATTGCTAGAGGATAACTAAGTGGGAGAAATGAACCTTTATCATTACACTTGGAAAATACAAGGATAGAAATTCCAATTCTCTCCCCTAACCAAGACTTTTATTTTGATTAATTATCAACTCTTGCTAGTTATCCATTGCTTTAATTTCAAGCTATTTATTTTTCCGTTCTCAATTTCAAAAAAATATTCAGAAAAATCCTAATCAATAATTTGCATCTTGTGTCAACTCTTAGGGAAACGACCCGAGATTCTACTTCCGGTTATTTATTATTAATTGTGACACATTCGAAATTAATAGTGGAAAATTCGTGGGTTAAGGCTGTACTTGCAACGCTATTTTAGAAAATACTTTTCAGAAATTTTTAACCGGCATTTATCCGCCCATCAGGAACACTCCTCCTAAACTGAGGGTTATCTGCGTTTGATTGGGATATGTGACATAAAATCCTGTTAGCTTTCGAATAATTAAGGCTTTTGTGGCACTAAACTGGCTTTCTAAACTTCACCCTCTGATCTGAACGAACTAACCTTGTCTGTGGCATTCTAGTAAGGTTGGAGGAAATTAATTCACTACGGAAGTAGGATTTAATCACATATGGTTTGCCATAGAATGAATCACTTATTGTTAAAGCAGTTGCTAAGACGTTTTAATCCGAAAAAGTAAACATCTTCGAAGCCTTAACTGTTTTCTCATTTTTATCTTTCACCAAATCTTTAATTGCCTTCTTCATTATTCTGTTTTATGAAAAATCAACAACGAGCCTCTTTTCTATTTTCTTGACTAAGTCCAGTAAGATAACCATTGCTTGTTCAGTCCGACAATCCTCGTGGGATCGACTCTCACTCACCTGAGGTATTACCTAGACGACCCAGTGCACTTGCCAGTTCAGTTGTGCGAGTTCTAAATTCCGCGCACTACCAATGAAAAATCATATGAAGCATGTATTATTAGCATAGGAAGCCATGTAAAGCAAGTGCTATTAATGCCAATGGTATTAAGCATGCATATGTTACTAGGGCCCTAGCGTACAACATGATGAATCATCACGTTGTACGTGAGTAAAAAATGTCCCCTGGGAGTAGCACCTAGAAAACAAAAAAAGCCATGGTGTGTAGAACGTGACATTGTTCACATTGTACGTGAAATAAAAAAGTTTTTTCCTGGAAAGAACAAGAGCATCACGTTTTAAGTGAAGCATATGGCGTCATACGTGCAAGGAGGAATGTCCCCTGGGAGCAGCATTGCCCGTCACGTTGTACATGAGAATTTTCACGTAGTACGTGAGAAATTTCACGTAGTACCTGAAACGCCTCTCGCGTATACGCATACAGCATGCGTATGCCCAATGCTAAACAAAATCACCACCATGCATATGCATGACTCCTCCTTGGCGTAGTACGTAAAAGCTCTCACGTTGTACGCTGGACTAATAATTTTTCCTGGAAGTGAATAATTCAACCACGTTGTACGTGGTGATTTTACGTACAACGTGAGGGCTTTCACCACACCAAACTTAAGTGGAATCCTGTGTCCACATTCAATTCGCTTGCACCAAACTCCTATGAATATTCATGCCTGTTATGAAATAAGATAATAACTAAGAATTAAGTAAAAGAAAAACGAAAATATGAATGAAAAGAAGATACCAAACATTAGGTTGCCTCCCAACAAGCGCTTCTTTAACGTGACTAGCTTGACAGTGTTCCTTGCTAAGGTTGAGGTTGATAGTGGTTCATCTCTTCTCCTCTCACCTTGAATTTCCTCCCTGTGTCTTCATATATTAGCTCAAGATGCTCAAAGGAAAGAACTCTACTCAGTGGTGGAGCCACGTTATAAGGAAGGGGGGCAATGGCTCCCCCCTAAATTAATAAGCTGTATGTATAAGTCTTTAACTTTTTAGTTTAGCCCCTTTTTAATTTTTAATTTTTCTTTCTTTTTAACTTATATTTTTTATATTGGCCCCTCCCAAAAAAATTTCTAGTTTCACCCCTGACTCTACTCATTATGTATAGCAACAGTGGGTGGTGAGATAACACTACATTGTCCCCTAGTGAAAAGTCTTCAGTAGGAATTTTCTTGTTCCTCCACCCTCTAGGAACTTTCTTCTTTGGAGCTTCCTCCTTGTTTGATGCACACCCAACACCAAACTTATGATTGATGTCAAGAGGTTTGTTGATTGCAAAGGGAGGCTTTGGTTGGTCCTCTCTGGTTCACAGTCAAAAGAAGCTGATGCTCCTCCTCTTCTACCTGTCATACACTCAACAAATAACAAGCAAACAGCACGTGGAGTAACTTTTGTTGGGAGTTATGGTTAGATTGGTTAGTGTAATTAATCAAACAATTAGTGGATTAGTGTGCTAGAAAGTAAATGAACAAAGAAAAACAATTTAAATTGCAGAAAATAGTAGTAAACACTGAAATTAAAACTGATCAAAAGAAAAGAAAAGTGTTCAATCTAGTTATCCTCTAATTTAATCATTGTCAATGCAAAATCAATCTTCGACAACGGCGCCATAAACTTGATGCACGAAAATCTGTCTCTCAAAAAATTTTTCTCGGCAAGTATACCGAATTGTCCTCAAGTAAAAACTCACAATAGAGTGAGGTCGAATCCCACAGGGATTGATTGGTTGAGCAAATTTAATTAGAGGAGTGTTCTAGTTGAACTGAGCAAAATTGGGATTGAGAATTTCAGAACTTAAATTGGCAGGAAAAGTAAATAACAGGAAAGTAAATAGTAGAATGTAAATCACAGAAATTAAATTGCAGAAAGTAAATTGCAGGAAATTAAATTACAGAAACTTAAATGGAAACGGGGTGATGAGCATAAATGTAAATAGCAGAATTAAAGAGAATGGGGAAGATCAGAAAGGGGGAGGTTCATTGGGCTTAGGAGATATTGCATTCTCCAGATCAAGTTTATTTTCATCTCTTCCTCAATCAATACATTCATTTATCTTCTTGGCAATCTTAGGTGATTGGATCCCAATGTCTTGGCAATCCAATCTCTCTAATCTTGAACAATTGCCCAATGTCTTGATTTAATTGCTCATGGAAAGAGATGAAGTTTGGTCACTGATTATACCACACACTTTCATAGATCAAAGTATTGGTAGGATTACATGTCACTATATCCATCCAACCCCCAACCTAATCCGATGTGAGAAAGCATTTCTAGCATGATTTCCTCATTCCTCTCTCAAGGTTCAGAGGAAATCCAAGTATGAGCAATTTCTCTCTCAAGACAATTACTCAATAGGATGAAGATCGAAAGCTTTCAAGTAAAATCAAGAGAAAAGAAAGAGGAAGAAACATGAAAACTATTATTGATCCATTGAATTACAACAGAGCTCCCTAACCCAATGAAATGGAATTTAGTTCATCATAGCTCAATTCAAATCACAAAGAAAGAAAGTGCAGGAAAAGTAAAGAAAATAGAAAATGATTCCAAAGTTCCCAATTTGGGTCCCTGGCTTCCAACCCTCTAACTATCTTAAACTCTATACTATTTATACACTTTCTTCCTTCAATCTTCAAGTCTTTGGACTGGGCTTTTTGCCTTTGTTGAAGCAGTTAAAGTGGCTCTTAATGACGTTGAGAAGGGATGTTGGCAAACTAACGTTCTTACTCTGCATGGGTGCACAATTATGGTGGAGTCAGCATCAACGTTGGTGATCAACGTTTGCATGAAAACGTTGGGTCAAATGTTCCTTTAAAAAGGATTGAGCGTTGCACCTAACGTTTGACACAACATTAGTGCACCAACGTTCGTTCATCCACGCGTGCGCGTCGCCCACGCGTACGCATCAAAATAGCGTTTTGCACGTGCGCGTCGCTCATGCGTGTGCGAAACTAGCTAAAATTACTCGTTCATGCGTATGCGTCACAACAAATTTTTCAACTCCAGATTTGAAATTCTTATCGCAGGCGTTGGACTCAATGTTAGATTCCCAATGTTACCTCCAACGTTGCATGCTTGTGTGTACGCACACTGCCTTGTGCGTGCACACACTTGAACTTTTTCTTCTTGTGCGTACGCAAACTATACTGTGCATATGCACATAAGGCAATTTTCATAGCTCCAACTTTGAGTCTCATCAAAGACGTTGGAGGTAATATTGGTGAGCCAATATTCCCTCTAACGTTGCACTTCTTTTTGGAAGAACGTTGCCAGCAACGTTGGTGAGTCAACTTTGGCCACCAACGTTGCACTATAAGCTCATTTAGAACGTTGCCTAGCAATGTTGGTGAGCCAACTTTGGCCACCAACGTTGCATGGCCCTCTTCCTCAATGTTTGAGGCAACATTGGTGAGCCAACTTTGGCCACCAACGCTGCTTTCCTTGCCTTTTCCTTGCCATTCTTCTGCTTCCTTTCACCTATCATCAACCAAACAAATGTATCAAAGTTTGCTATAATCACAAGATGTTTGCAACATTTATAACAAACAAGTAAATCTAGCACAAATCTTATGAAAATGCATCAATTTATCCCTACTTGATTGAATCAAGGTCTGCATGAAATTCACATCCAAATACTTACTTATTGTTCAAGAAATACATGAAAACCAAGTAAAAACAAATGAAAAAGGCTTGTGAAAACAGCCTAAAATGCCTAGGCATCAGAACACCAAACTTAAATCTTGCTTGTCCCCATGCAAGCAGTAAAATATAAGGAGAATGAATGAAAACAGAGAGAGGTATAAGCCCTTATTGAAAGACATTCAATTCTGGTTAATGTGGTTTTCATGCATAGTATCTTAGTGATTTTTTTCTGTGGATGAAGTATCGACACTCCTTTGGATCCTTACTTGATTTACACAAAAAATGAGACTTGTTATTGTTTGGTCCTTAGTTTTTCTTGCTCTCTTTCTTTTGATTGAGATTTATTGTTTGCTGAGGCTAAATGCTATATGTTAAGGCAGCTCTTTAAAGTAAGCTTTCAGCTAGCATTCCCACCTAAGTTGGTTCAAGATGCTAGGTGTTGAGACACCCCTAAGGGCTTACTTGCTCAAGCCTCTCCTTAGCACACACACATCACAGGCATTAAGCTTGTTTTATTCTTTGGACATTGATGCCCAGCACCTCTTTGGGTCACTAAATGCTTTGTCTCAAAGTAGCTCTTGATGGTGGACTTTTGGTTGGCAATCTCGGGTTAGTTAACCCAAGTTGCCAGGTGATGAAGCACCCCTTAGAACCTAGTTGTCCAAGCTTATCTTTGTACAAGCACATCACAGGCATATATCCAAAATCTCAAGCCATTGGTGCCCAGCCTTGTTTATTTCTTTTTGTTTCTTTCTCTTGCATTTTCTTTCTTTTATTAGGGACCTCTTTCATTTGTCAAGTCTCATAAAATGTAACTCAAGTTCATATCTCAAAGTCATGCCATCCTCTAACCTTATTCATGAATTAACTAATGAACCAACACATACCACCACATAACCTTATTCTATCTTCTATCAAAACAGACCTTTACTCTTTCTCAGTTTTACAACAATTTCCTTTTATTCAAGCATAGGAAACAAAGCATACAACTTAAGCAAGATGGTATGGACTAAGCACTCAAACTAGCAAGCCAATCAGCATAAAAACAAACAAACAGCAAATGACTCATGACTAACAGGACACTAATTAGCAGGGGCACAATTACACTTTCAATTAACATATTTAAACTAGAGACAGGCAAGTAAAGATACAACCTCTTGGTGTCTTCTTGCTTCCTCTATGTCATCATCGTTGTTGGTTTTCTTGTCTTTCCCTCATCTTTCCAAATGATGATGCATCTTACCCTCCAAGAGATTGAATAACTTCCTGCAAAGATATTGAAAGTTGCTTGTTCCCCAAGCACTTGAGAAACAGTTAGCATGCATGTATGCTTGTGGTTTTCTGAACTTAGGTTGGTGTGTGAACACCAAAATTTAGTTCCTTGCCTACTTCTATATACAGTAGAGTGAATACATGCAGGAAATATCAAGTGCTTTTATTAAGAAAATAAACTATGAACTAGAAATTAAACAATTGTTAAGTAGTTTCTCTGATTGTTTGAAACCAGTGACTAATTATGCTGAAGGATGCAATGTGTTCTTAATGAAATTTGTGGTGGAATACCAAACTTAGAATTACACGTTCACCCTTGAATTACTTTGGTGTGCAACACCAAACTTAACTCCTTGCAATAGAGAGAAATCTACTTAACTCTTTTATTGAAACAACTTAAAAGACAGGAGAGTTACCTCTGGTTGGGTTGCCTCCCAACAAGTGCTTCTTTAACGTTATTAGCTTGACGATTGGTTTTTGTCAAGGAGGGTTGTAATGTCTTAGGTCCTCTCTTCTTGCAGTGAATCTGTCTCTGCTTGCCTCTTTGAGAATCTCTACATGCTCCAATGAGAGGACTTTGTTGATTACGTACACTTGAAGTAATTGAGATGGTATCACAGGAAAATGAGGTGGTATTAGTGGTTGGTGGATCAATATCACTCTGTCCCCTGGAGAAAAATTTTCAATGGGGATTTTTTTGTTCCTCCAACCTCTTGGCATTTTTCTTCCTTCCTTCTTCTGGCGGTGCCGTATTCCTTGTGATCTCTTTGTCAGGAGGGATCTTATTGCTTGTCTCATGTGGGAGTTGTGGCCCTAGCTCCTCCTTAATTTCTTCAGTCTATAGCACCACCTTTACTTATTTCTTCTCTTTCAGGCATGATCTTGGATGCTCTGGATTTGATTCATTGGCTGCTTCTTTTAGGTTTGTATCTCCAGAATCATCCTTCATGCATTCCTTGTGGTCATCCTTCAGGTCTTTGTTCTCTTGTTCAGATTTATGTGAGGGCTTGAAGACATGAAACGTGAGTTGTTCATAATGTATTCTCAATATTAACTTTCTTTGCTCAACATATATGAGTACTCTGGCTGTGGCCAAGAATGGTCTCACGAGAATGATTGGATGGAGATAGCTTTCTTCCATCTCAAGAACAACAAAATCTGCATGGAGCAAGTATTTTCCTACTTTTACCAGTACATTTTCAACTACTCCTAGTGCTTGTTTCTGGGTTTTGTTAGCCAATTGAAGTATTACATCTGTGGATTTCAACTCATTGATTTGAAGCTTCTTCATGAGAGACAGATGCATTAGATTTATGCTTGCTCCAAGATCACAAAATTCTCTATCAATTATGGTATCCCCTATAGTACAAGGGATGTGAAAACTCCCTAGATCATTCTTCTTTGTGGGCAAATCCTTCTGGATGAGGGCACTGCTCTCCTTAGTCATCACTACTGTTTGCCCACCCTTTAAGGTACTCTTCTTGGTTAGAAACTCCTTCATGAACTTAATATATGAGGACATCTGTTGGAGGGTGGTATGCGAAATTGTGATCATCAACAATGGCGCCAAAGGACTTGGAGCTCTTAAACATGAATGACACTTTGTCACAATTCTGCACAACTAACCAGCAAGTGCACTGGGTCGTCCAAGTAATAAACCTTACGTGAGTAAGGGTCGATCCCATGGAGACTGTCGGCTTGAAGCAAGCTATGGTCACCTTGTAAATCTCAGTCAGACTAAATCAGATGGTGATGGAGAATTGATAATTAAAAGATGAATAAAACATAAAATAAAGATAGAGATACTTATGTAATTCTTTGGTTGGAATTTCAGATAAGCGTATGAAGATTTATCTTGGAGAAGAAATAGACTTGAGTTGAATAGAAAAACAATAATACTTTGTATTAATTCATGAAGAACAACAGAGCTCCACACCTTAATCTATAGTGTGTAGAAACTCCACCGTTGAAATTACATAAGAACAAAAGGTCTAGGCATGGCCAAATGGCCAGCCTCCAAACGTGTCTAAGATAGCATAAGACTTATCAAAGATGAAAATACAATAGCAAAAGGTCCTATTTATAGAAAACTAGTGGCCTAGGGTTACAGAAATGAGTAATTAATGCAGAAATCTTCTTCCGGGCCCACTTGGTGTGTGCTTGGGCTGAGCATTGAAGCTTCCATGTGTAGAGACTTTTCTTGGAGTTAAACGCCAGCTTTTGTGCCAGTTTGGGCATTTAACTCCAGCTTTTGTGCCAGTTTTGGAGTTAAACGCCAGAATTCTTGAGCTGACTTGGAACGCCTGTTTGAGCCATCAAATCTCGGGCAAACTATGAATATTTATATATTGCTGGAAAGCCCAAGATGTCTACTTTCCAACGCAATTAAGATCGCGCCAATTGGGCTTCTGTAGCTCCAGAAAATTCAGTTTGAGTGCAGGGAGGTCAGAATCCAACAGCATTTGCAGTCCTTTTTCAGCCTCTGAATCAGATTTTTGCTCAGGTCCCTCAATTTCAGCCAGAAAATACCTGAAATCACAGAAAAATACACAAACTCATAGTAAAGTCCAGAAAAGTGATTTTTTTTAAAAAACTAATAAAAACATAATAAAAACTAATTAAAATATACTAAAAACATATTAAAAACAATGCCAAAAAGCGTATAAATTATCCGCTCATCATAACACCAAACTTAAATTGTTGCTTGTCCCCAAGCAACTGAAAATCAATTAGGATAAAAAGAAGAGAATATACAATGAATTCCAAAAACATCTATGAAGATCAGTATTAATTAGACGAACGGGGCTTTTAGCTTTTTGCTTCTGAACAGTTTTGGCATCTCACTTTATTCCTTGAAGTTCAGAATGATTGGCATCTATAGAAACTCAGAATCCAGATAGTGTTATTGATTCTCCTAGTTAAGTATGTTGATTCTTGAACACAGCTACTTTATGAGTCTTAGCCGTGGCCCTAAGCACTTTGTTTTCCAGTATTACCACCGGATACATAAAGGTTTAGCCACTTAGGCCAGGATTTTATTCCTGTGGGCCCTCCTATCCACTGATGCTCAAAGCCTTGGATCCTTTTTATTATCCTTGCCTTTTGGTTTAAAGGGGTATTGGCTTTTTCTGCTTGCTATTCTTTTTCTTTCTTTTTCTTTTCTCTTTTTTTTACCCTTTTTTTTTTCATTTGCAAGCTTTTCACTGCTTTTTCTTGCTTCAAGAATCAATTTTATGATTTTTCAGATCATCAGATAACATTTCTCCTTTTTCCATCATTCTTTCAAGAGCCAACAATTTTTAACATTCATGAATCAACAAATTCAAAAATATGCACTGTTCAAGCATTCATTCAGAAAAATAATAGTGTTGCCACCATATCAAAATAATTAAACTGTTTTAAAATTTGAAATTCATGCACTTCTTTTTCTTTTTCAATTAAAAATATTTTTCATTTAAGAAAGGTGATGGATTCATTTTCATAGCTTTAAAGCATAGACACTTAGACACTAATGATCATGTAACATAAATAAACATAAGCATAAAAATTCGAAAAACAGGAAAATAAAGAACAAGAAAATTAAAGAACGGGTCCACCTTAGTGATGGCGGCTTGTTCTTCCTCTTGAAGATCTTATGGAGTGCTTGAACTCCTCAATGTCTCTTTGATGAGCGGATAATTTATACGCTTTTTGGCATTATTTTTAGTATGTTTTTAGTAGAATCTAGTTACTTTTAGGGATGTTTTCATTAGTTTTTATGTTAAATTCACATTTCTGGACTTTACTATGAGTTTGTGTGTTTTTCTGTGATTTCAGGTATTTTCTGGCTGAAATTGAGGGACTTGAGCAAAAATCAGATTCAGAGGTAGAAGAAGGACTGCTGATGCTGTTGGATTCTGAGCTCCCTGCACTCAAAGTGGATTTTCTGGAGCTACAAAACTCAAAATGGCGCGCTTCCAATTGCGTTGGAAAGTAGACATCCAGGGCTTTCCAGCAATGTATAATAGTTTATACTTTGACCACGTTTAGACGACGTAAAAGGGCATTGAACGCCAGTTCTACGCTGCTGTCTGGAGTTAAACGCCAGAAACACGTCACAAACCAGAGTTGAACGCCAGAAATACGTTACAACCTGGCGTTCAACTCCAAGATTGACCTCTACACGTGTAACATTCAAGCTCAGCCCAAGCACACACCAAGTGGACCCCGAAAGTGGATTTATGCATCAATTACTTACTTTTGTAAACCTTATTAACTAGTTTAGTATAAATAGGACTTTTTACTATTGTATTAGACATCTTCGGATCATCCTGGATTGTATTTTTGATCCTGTGATCACGTTTTGGGGGCTGGCCATTCGGCCATGCCTGAACCTTTCACTTATGTATTTTCATACGGTAGAGTTTCTGCACTCCATAGATTAAGGTGTGGAGCTTTGCTGTTCCTCAAAGATTAATGCAAAGTACATACTACTGTTTTTCTATTCAATTCAACTTATTCCGCTTCTAAGATATCCATTCGCACTTCAACCTGAATGTGATGAACGTGACAATCATCATCATTCCCTATGAACGCGTGCCTGACAACCACTTCCGTTCTACCTTAACCATAGAAAGGAGTAAGACTGATTGGATGAAGACAGCAGGAAAGCAGAGGTTTAGAGGAACGAAAGCATCTCTATGCGTTTATCTGAAATTCTCACCAATGATTTACATAAGTATTTCTATCCTTATTTTATTATTTATATTCGAAAACTCCATAACTGTTTATATCCGCCTGACTGAGATTTACAAGATGACCATAGCTTGCTTCATACCAACAATCTCCGTGGGATCGACCCTTACTCGCGTAAGGTTTATTACTTGGACGACCCAGTGCACTTGCTGGTTAGTTGTGCGAAGTTGTGATAAAAAGTTGAGATTACAATTGAGCGTACCATGTTGATGGCACCATTGATGATCACAATTTCGTGCACCAAGTTTTTGGCGCCGTTGCCGGGGATTGTTCGAGTTTGGACAACTGACGGTTCATCTTGTTGCTCAGATTAGGTAATTTTCTTTTTGTTTTCTTTTCAAAAATCTTTCAAAAATTTCTCCTTTGTTTTCGGAAAAAAAAATTTTAAAATAAAAATGTTTTCAAAAATATATTTTTCTTCAAAATTTTTAAGAATGAATTCTAGTGTTTCATGAAGCATGTTGAAGCCTGGCTGGCTATAAAGCCATGTCTAATTCTTTTGGATAAGGAATGTCAGGCGTGTCATGTCTGAGTTACATACTAAAGCTTGGCTGGCTATTAAGCCATGCCTGACCCTTTGATTGGAGCTTTAGACTAAAGAGCATAAGATTCCTGGAATTCATATTAAAAATTTTGGAATCCTTATTTTTCTTTTTCAAAATGATTTTCAAAAAAAAATTAAAAGAAAATACAAAAAATCATAAAATCATAAAAATAAAAAATATTTCATGTTTCTTGTTTGAGTCTTGAGTTAAGTTGAAAGTTTGGTGTCAATTGCATATTCATATTGCATTTTTCGAAAATTCATGCATTCATAGTGTTCTTTATGATCTTCAAGTTGTTCTTGGTAAGTCTTCTTGTTTGATCTTGATATTTTCTTATTTTGTGTCTTCTCTTGTTTTTCATATGCATTCTTGCATCCATAGAGTCTAAACATGAAAGATTTCTAAGTTTGGTGTCTTGCATGTTTTCTTTGCATATAAAAATTTTCAAAAATAAGTCTTGATGTTCATCTTGACATTCAAAGTGTTCTTGGTGTTCATCTTGACATTCATAGTGTTCTTGCATGCATTCCTTGTTTTGATCCAAAAAGAAAAGAGAAAAACATGAAAATGATGTTTTAATTTTTCTCTCTCATCATTAAAAATTCAAAAATAAAAAAAATATTCTTCCTTTTTTTTTCTCTTAAAATTTCGAAAATTAGATTTGACTTTTTCAAAAATTTTTAAAATCTAGTTATTTTTATGAGTCAAATCAAATTTTCAATTTAAAAATCTTATCTTTTTCAAAATCTTTTTCAAAAATCAAATCTTTTTCATTTTTCTTAGTTATTTTCAAAAATTTTAAAAATATTTTTCAAAAATCTTTTTCTTATCTTTATCACATAATTTTCGAAAATAACATCATCAATTAATATTTTGATTCAAAAATTTCAATTTTGTTACTTACTTGTTAAGAAAGATTCAAACTTTAAGTTCTAGAATCATATCTTGTGATTTCTTGTGAATCAAGTCATTAATTGTGATTTTAAAAAAATCAAATCTTTTTCAAAATTAATTTCAATCATATCTTTTCAAAAATATCTTATTATCTTATCTTTTTCAAAATCATATCTTTTTCAAAAATTTGATTTTAAAATATCTTTTCTAACTTCTTATCTTCTTACCTTTTCAAAATTGATTTTCAAATTTGTTTCAACTAACTAACTAACTTTTTGTTTGTTTATTATCTTTTTCAAAACTACCTAACTAACTCTCTCTCTCTAATTTTCGAAAATATCTTCCCTCTTTTTCAAATTTCTTTTTAATTAACTAATTATTTTAATTTTTTATTATAATTTTTGAAAAATTACTAACCCTTTTCAAAAACTATTTTCGAAAATCACTAACTCTTTTTCAAAAATAATTTTCGAAAATTCTCCTTCTCTCTTATCTCCTTCTATTTATTTATTCATCTATTAACACTTCATCTCACCCAAATTCGAACCCCCTCTTCCATCTGTGTTCGAATTTTTTCTTCTTCTTTTCTTCTACTCACATAGGGACCTCTATACTGTGGTAAAAAGGACCCCTATTATTATTATTTTTCTGTCCCTCTTTTTCATATGAGCATGAGCAAGGACAAGAACATTCTTGTTGAAGCAGATCCAGAACCTGAAAGGACTCTGAAAAGGAAACTAAGAGAAGTTAAATTACAACAATCCAGAGATAACCTTATAGAAAATTTCGAACAGGAAGAGGAGATGGCAGCCGAAAATAATAATAATGCAAGGAGAATGCTTGGTGACTTCACTGCACCTAATTCCAATTTACATAGAAGAAGCATATCCATCCCTACCATTGGAGCAAACAATTTTGAGCTGAAACCTCAGCTAGTTTCTCTGATGCAGCAGAGCTGCAAGTTTCATGGACTTCCATCTGAAGATCCTTTTCAGTTCTTAACTAAATTCTTGCAGATCTGTGATACTGTTAAGACTAATGGAGTAGATCCTGAAGTCTACTCAGCAAGTCAATATGATTTCTCAGAGTCTGAATGGAATGCAAGCTGCATCCAACAGTACTCAAGAGGCACCTTCTGAAGAAGAGGCCTATGATCCTGAGAACCCTGCAATAGCAGAGGTAAATTACTTAGGTGAACCTTATGGAAACACCTATAACTCATCATGGAGAAGTCATCCAAATTTCTCATGGAAGGATCAACAAAAGCCTCAACAAGGCTTTAATAATGGTGGAAAAAACAGGTTTAGCAATAGCAAGCCTTTTCCATCATCCACTCAGCAACAGACAGAGAACTCTGAACAAAATACTTCTAATTTAGCAAATTTAGTCTCTGATCTATCAAAGGCCATTGTGAGTTTCATGAATGAAACAAGGTCCTCCATTAGAAATTTGGAAGCACAAGTGGGCCAGCTGAGTAAAAGGATCACTGAAATCTCTCCTAATACTCTCCCAAGCAATACAAAATAAAATCCAAAAGGAGAGTGCAAGGCCATTGAATTGATCACCATGGCCGAACCTGTAAGGGAAGGAGAGGACGTGAATCCCAAGGAGGAAGACCTCCTGGAACGTCCAGTGATCAATAAGGAGTTTCTCTTTGAGGAACCAAAGGAATCTGAGGCTCATCTAGAGACCATAGAGATTCCATTAAACCTCCTTATGCCCTTCATGAGCTCTGACGAGTATTCATCTTCTGAAGAGAATGAGGATGTTACTGAAGAGCAAGTTACCAAATACCTTGGTGCAATCATGAAGCTGAATGCCAAATTATTTGGTATTGAGACTTGGGAAGATGAACATCCCTTGTTCACCAATGAACTGAGTGATCTGGATCATCTGACATTGCCTCAGAAGAGACAGGATCCTGGAAAGTTCTTAATACCTTGTACCATAGGCACCATGACCTTTGAAAAGGCTCTATGTGACCTTGGGTCAGGGATAAACCTCATGCCCCTCTCTGTAATAGAGAAACTGGGAATCTATGGGGTGCAAGCTGCTAAAATCTCATTAGAGATGACAGACAATTCAAGAAAACAGGCTTATGGACAAGTAGAGGATGTATTAGTAAAGGTTGAAGACCTTTACATCCCTGCTGATTTCATAGTCCTGGATACTGGGAGGGATGAGGATGAATCCATCATCCTTGGAAGACCCTTCCTAGCCACAGCAAGAGCTGTGATTGATGTTGACAGAGGTGAACTAGTCCTTCAAATGAATGAGGACTCCCTTGTGTTTACAACTCAAGGTTACCCTTCTGTAAACATGGAGAGGAAGCACAG
>NC_029791.2:106119455-106120539 GCF_000816755.2 Arachis ipaensis
TTATTTAATTTTATTTTTCTTGTTCTTTCTTGTTTTATTAGGTTCATGATCATGTGGAGTCACAAAATAAATATAAAAATTGAAAACGGAATCAAAAACAGCAGAAGAAAAATCACACCCTGGAGGAGGATCTCACTGGCATTTAAACGCCAGTAAGAAGCATCTGGCTGGCGTTCAACGCCAGAACAGAGCATGGTTCTGGCGCTGAACGCCCAAAATGGGCAGCATCTGGGCGTTTGAACGCCAGAATTGCACCCTGAAGAAGAGCTGGCGCTGAACGCCCAGAACAAGCATGGTTCTGGCGTTCAACGCCAGAAATGGGCAACAAATGGGCGTTCAACGCCCAGAACAAGCACCAATCTAGCGCTGAACGCCCAGAGTTGTGTGCAAGGGCATTTTGCATGCCTAATTTGATGCAAGGTTGTAAATCCTTGAACACCTCAGGATCTGTGGACCCCACAAGATCCCCACCTACCTCCACTCACTTCTTCTCACCCCTCTTTCACACAATCCCATAAACACTCTTCCCCAAAACTCTTCACCAATCACCTCAATCACTCTTCCCTATCACTACTTCACCACTCATTCCCTTCCCTATATATAGCCCTCCATTCTTCCTCATTTTCAAACAACACAACCCTCTCTTCCCCTTCTTGACCGAAACACATCTCTCTCTCCCTCACCTCCATTTCTTCTTCTTCTTCATCACTTCTTTTTTCTCTTGCTCGAGGGCGAACAATATTCTAAGTTTGGTGTGGTAAAAGCATAAGCTTTTTGTTTTTTCATTACCATTGATGGCACCTAAGACCGGAGAATCCTCTAGAAAAGGGAAAGGGAAGACAAAAGTTTTCACCTCCGAGTCGTGGGAGATGGAAAGATTCATCTCCAAAGCTCATCAAGACCATTTCTATGATGTTGTGGCCAAGAAGAAGGTGATCCCCGAGGTCCCTTTCAAGCTCAAGAAGAATGAGTATCCGGAGATCCGACATGAAATCCAAAGAAGAGGTTGGGAAGTTCTAACAAACCCCATCCAACACATCCAACACCTAATGGTTCAAGAGTTCTATGCCAATGCATGGATCAC
>NC_029791.2:106120563-106121890 GCF_000816755.2 Arachis ipaensis
ATTTATAGTATATTCTCTTCTTTTTATCCTATTTGATTTTCAGTTGCTTGGGGACAAGCAACAATTTAAGTTTGGTGTTGTGATGAGTGGATAATATATACGCTTTTTGGCATTGTTTTTAGTATGTTTTTAGTAGAATCTAGTTACTTTTAGGGATGTTTTCATTAGTTTTATGTTAAATTCACATTTCTGGACTTTACTATAAGTTTGTGTGTTTTTCTATGATTTTAGGTATTTTCTGGCTGAAATTGAGGGACTTGAGCAAAAATCAGATTCAGAGGTAGAAGAAGGACTGTTGATGCTATTGGATTCTGACCTCCCTGCACTCAAAGTGGATTTTCTGGAGCTACAGAACTCAAAATGGCGCGCTTCCAATTGCGTTGGAAAGTAGACATCCAGGGCTTTCCATCAATGTATAATAGTCTATACTTTGACCGAGTTTAGACGACGTAAAAGCGCGTTGAACGCCAGTTCTATGCTGCTGTCTGGAGTTAAACGCCAGAAACACGTCACAAACCAGAGTTGAACGCCAGAAATACGTTACAACCTAGTGTTCAACTCCAAGATTGACCTCTACACGTGTAACATTCAAGCTCAGCCCAAGCACACACCAAGTGGGCCCTGGAAGTGGATTTATGCATCAATTACTTACTTCTGTAAACCCTAGTAACTAGTTTAGTATAAATAGGACTTTTTACTATTGTATTAGACATCTTTGGATCATCCTGGATTGTATTTTTGATCCTGTGATCATGTTTTGGGGGCTGGCCATTCGGCCATGCCTGAACCTTTCACTTATGTATTTTCATACGGTAGAGTTTCTGCACTCCATAGATTAAGGTGTGGAGCTCTGCTGTTCCTCAAAGATTAATGCAAAGTACTACTGTTTTTCTATTCAATTCAAATTATTCCGTTTCTAAGATATTCATTCGCACTTCAACCTGAATGTGATGAACGTGACAATCATCATCATTCCCTATGAATGCGTGCCTGACAACCACTTCCGTTCTACCTTAGATTGAATGAGTATCTCTTAGATCTCTTAATCAGAATCTTCGTGGTATAAGCTAGATTGATGGCGGCTTTCATGAGAGTCCGGAAAGTCTAAACCTTGTCTGTGGTATTCCGAGTAGGACTCTGGGATTGAATGACTGTGATGAACTTCAAACTCGCGAGTGCTGGGCGTAGTGACAGACGCAAAACGGAGGATAAATCCTATTCCAGCATGATCGAGAACCTCAGATGATTAGCCGTGCTGTGACAGAGCATTTGGACCATTTTCACAAGAGGATGGGATGCAGCCATTGACAAGGGTGATGCCTCCAGA
>NC_029791.2:106121945-106122228 GCF_000816755.2 Arachis ipaensis
ATGGAAAGGAGTAAGACTGATTGGATGAAGACAGCAGGAAAGCAGAGGTTTAGAGGAACGAAAGCATCTCTATGCGTTTATCTGAAATTCTCACCAATGATTTACATAAGTATTTCTATCCTTATTATCCTTATTTTATTCGAAAACTCCATAACTGTTTATATCCGCCTGACTGAGATTTACAAGATGACCATAGCTTGCTTCATACCAACAATACCAACAATATCGACCCTTACTCACATAAGGTTTATTACTTGGATGACCCAGTGCACTTGCTGGTTAG
>NC_029791.2:106123506-106127022 GCF_000816755.2 Arachis ipaensis
ATTTTTCAGAGAGGATCAAAAGTAGCCATTGCCAATGGTGATGTCCTTACATAAAGCCAGCCATAGAAAGGAGTAAGACTGATTGGATGAAGACAGCAGGAAAGCAGAGGTTTAGAGGAACGAAAGCATCTCTATGCGTTTATTTGAAATTCTCACCAATGATTTACATAAGTATTTCTATCCTTATTTTATTATTTATATTCGAAAACTCCATAACTGTTTATATCCGCCTGACTGAGATTTACAAGATGACCATAGCTTGCTTCATACCAACAATATCCGTGGGATCGACCCTTACTCGCGTAAGGTTTATTACTTGGACGACCCAGTGCACTTGCTGGTTAGTTGTGCGAAGTTGTGATAAAAAGTTGAGATTACAATTGAGCGTACCATGTTGATGGAGCCGTTGATGATCACAATTTCGTGCACCACTCTTCCTTTCCTTTATTGCTCCTCTCTCATGGTTCTTTGGTCTTCTCTAATTTCATGGAGGAGGATGGAATGCTCTTGGTGCTCCACCCTTAGTTGTCCCATGTTGGAAGTTAATTCTCCTAGGGAGGTGTTAATTTGCTCCCAATAGTTTTGTGGAGGAAAATGCATCCCTTGAGGTACCTCAGGGATTTCATGATGAGGAATTTTCTCATGCTCTTGGTGAGGTTCTCTCACTTGCTCCATCCTTTTCTTTGTGATGGGCTTGTCCTCATCAATGAGGATGTCTTCCTCTATGTCAATTCCAGCTGAATTGCAGAGGTGACAAATGAGATGAGGGAAGGCTAACCTTGCCATAGTAGAGGACTTGTCCACCACCTTGTAGAGTTCTTGGGATATGACTTCATGAACTTCTACTTCCTCTCTAATCATGATGCTATGAATCAGGATAGCCCGGTCTATAGTAACTTCAGACCGGTTGCTAGTAGGAATGATTGAGCGTTGGATGAACTCCAACCATCCCCTAGCCACGGGCTTGAGGTCATACCTTCTTAGTTGAACCGGCTTTCCTCTTGAATCACTCTTCCATTGAGCGCCCTCTTCACAGATGTCCGTGAGGACTTGGTCCAACCTTTGATCAAATTTGACCCTTCTAGTGTACGGGTGTGCATCTCCTTGCATCATAGGCAAATTGAATGCCAACCTTACATTTTCCGGACTAAAGTCTAAGTATTTTCCTCGGACCATTGT
Source organism: Arachis ipaensis (assembly GCF_000816755.2). Classification (NCBI taxonomy): domain Eukaryota; kingdom Viridiplantae; phylum Streptophyta; class Magnoliopsida; order Fabales; family Fabaceae; genus Arachis; species Arachis ipaensis. The sequence goes on from NC_029791.2 coordinate 106,124,686, forward strand.
AAGCCAATTCTTAGGGTCCGGGTTCACGCTTTGATCATGGTTCTTGGTGATTCATGCATTGGCATAGAACTCTTAAACCATTAAGATTTCGACTTGTTGAATGGGATTGGTGAGAACTTCCCAACCTCTTCTTCGGATCTCATGTCGGATCTCCGGATATTCGCCCTTTTTGAGCTTAAAAGGGACCTCGGGGATCACCTTCTTCTTGGCCACAACTTCATAGAAGTGGTCTTGATGCACCTTTGAGAGGAATCTCTCCATTTCCCATGACTCAGAGGTGGAAGCTTTTGCCTTCCCTTTCCTCTTTCTAGAGGTTTCTCCGGCCTTTGGTGCCATAAATGGTTATGGAAAAACAAAAAGCTTTAGGTTTTACCACACCAAACTTAGAAGGTTGCTCGTCCTCGAGTAAAAGAAGAAAGAAGAGAGTAGAAGAAGAAGAAATAGAGGAGATGGAGGGGGCTTTGTGTTTCGGCCAAGGGGGAGAAGTAGTGTTTAGGTTGTGTGAAAATGAAGGAGTGAAGATGGGTTTATATAAGAGTAGAGAGGGGGGGGTATGGTTCGGTGATTATGGGTGGGTTTGGGTGGGAAAGTGGTTTGAATTTGAATGGTGAGGTAGGTGGGGTTTTATGAAGGATGGATGTGAGTGGTGAAGAGAATGGTGGGATTTGATAGGTGAGGGGTTTTTTTGGGGAAGAGGTATTGAGGTGATTAGTGAATGGGTGAAGAAGAGAGAGAGATGTGGGGTAGGTGGGAATCCTGTGGGGTCCACAGATCCTGAGGTGTCAAGGATTTCTCATCCCTGCACCATGTGGCGTGCAAAACGCCCCTTGCTGCCAATCCTGGCGTTAAACGCCAGGATGCTGCCCATTTCTGGCGTTTAACGCCAGCTTCTTGCCTATTCCTGGCGTTAAACGCCAGTCTGGTGCCCATTTCTGGTGTTAAATGCCCAGAATGGTGCCAGACTGGGCGTTTAACGCCCATTCTGCTACCCTTACTGGCGTTTAAACGCCAGTAAGTTTCTTCTCCAGGGTGTTCTATTTTTCATTCTGTTTTTCCTTCTGTTTTTGCTTTTTCAATTGTTTTTGTGACTTCACATGATCATCAACCTACAGAAAACATAAAATAACAAAAGAAAATAGAATTTTAACATAGATAAGTAAACATTGGGTTGCCTCCCAACAAGCGCTTCTTTAATGTCAATAGCTTGACAGTGGCTCTCATGGAGCCTCACAGATGTTCAGAGCAATGTTGGAATCTCCCAACACTAAACTTAGAGTTTGAATGTGGGGGTTCAACACCAAACTTAAATTTTGGTTGTGGCCTCCCAACACCAAACTTAGAGTTTGACTGTGGGGGCTCTGTTTAACTCTGTATTGAGAGAAGCTCTTCATGCTTCCTCTCTATGGTGACAGAGGGATATCCTTGAGCTTTAAACACAAGGGAGTCTTCATTCACTTGAATGATCAATTCTCCTCTGTCAACATCAATAGCTTTTGCTGTGGCTAGGAAGGGTCTTCCAAGGATGATGGATTCATCCATACACTTTCCAGTCTCTAGGATTATGAAATCAGCAGGGATGTAATGGTCTTCAACCTTTACCAAGACATCCTCTACAAATCCATAAGCCTATTTCTTTGAATTGTCTGCCATCTCCAGTGAGATTCTTGCAGCTTGTACCTCAATGATCCCTAGCTTCTCCATTACAGAGAGATGCATGAGGTTTATACTTGACCCTAGGTCACACAGAGCCTTCTCAAAGGTCATGGTGCCTATGGTACAAGGGATTGAGAATTTCCCAAGGTCTTGTCTCTTTAGAGGTAATTTCTGCTTAGTCAAGTCATCCAGTTCTTTGATGAGCAATGGAGGTTCATCCTCCCAAGTCTCATTACCAAATAACTTGGCATTTAGCTTCATGATTGCTCCAAGGTACTTAGCAACTTGCTCTTCAGTAACATCTTCATCCTCTTCAGAGGAAGAATACTCATCAGAGCTCATGAATGGAAAAAGTAAATTTAATGGAATCTCTATGGTCTCAGTCTGAGCCTCAGATTCCCATGGTTCCTCATTAGGGAACTCCTTAGAGGTTAGTGGACGTCCATTGAGGTCTTCCTCAGTGGAGATCACTGCCTCTTCCTCCTCTCTTGGTTCGGCCATGGGAGACATGTTTATGGCCTTGCACTCTCTCTTTGGATTCTCTTCTGTATTGCTTGGGAGAGTACTAGGAGGGAGTTCAGTAATTTTCTTACTCAGCTGACCTACTTGTGCCTCCAAAGTTCTAATGGAGGACCTTGTTTCAGTCATGAAACTTTGAGTGGTTTTAATTAGATCAGAGACTAT
>NC_029791.2:106129292-106131454 GCF_000816755.2 Arachis ipaensis
TCTGAGAAATCATATTGACTTGTTGGGTCAATATTTTATTCTGAGCCAATATGGCATTCAGAGTATCAATCTCAAGAACTCCTTTCTACTGAGTTGTCCCATTATTCACAGGATTCCTTTCAGAAGTGTACATGAATTGGTTATTTAAAACCATTTCAATGAATTGTATCTTTCCCAAGCTTCATAGAGGGATTCACATTCCTTCTGTCTGAAGGTTTGGACTTCCACTCTAAGCTTGCTCAATTTTTGAGGTGGAAAGAACTTTGCCAAGAAGGCATTGACTAGCTTTTCCCAAGAGTTCAGGCTTTCTTTAGGTTGTGAATCCAACCATGTTCTAGCTCTGTCTCTTACAGCAAAAGGGAAGAGCATAAGTCTGTAGACTTCAGGGTCAACCCCATTGGTCTTGATAGTGTCACAGATTTGCAAGAATTTAGCTAAGAACTGATGAGGATCTTCCAATGGAAGTCCATGAGATTTTCAATTCTGTTGCATTAGAGAAACTAGTTGAGGTTTAAGCTCAAAGTTGTTTGCTCTAATGGCAAGGATTGAGATGCTTCTCCCATAGAAGTCGGGAGTAGGTGTAGTAAAGTCACCAAGCACCTTCCTTGCATTGTTGGCATTGTTGTTTTCGGCTGCCATGGTTTCTTCTTCCTTGAAAAGCTTTGTTAGGCCCTCTAGAGAGAATTGTGCTTTAGCTTCTCTTAGCTTTCTCTTCAAGGTCCTTTCAGGTTCAGGATCATCTTGAACAAGTATGCCTTTATCTTTGCTCCTGCTCATATGAAAGAAAAGAGAACAAGAAAGTAGGGAATCCTCTATGTCATAGTATAGAGATTCCTTGAGGTGTCAGAGGAAAATAAGAATAGAAGGATGAGGTAGATAGAAGAGAATTCGAAAATATAAAGAAGGATAGAGTTCAAATTACACCTTGAGGAGGAGTGTTAGTTCCTTAAATAGAAGGATGTGAGAAGAGGGGAAGAATTTTCGAAAATAAATTAGAAAAGATTTTGAAATAATAAAAAGAAATTTGAAAATTTGATTGAGATTTTCGAAAATTAAGATTGGGAAATAAATTAAGTGATTTTTGAAAAAAAGATTTTGAAATTAGAAATTAAAAAGATATGATTGAAAATTTAATTTTGAAAAAGATGTGATTGAAAAGATATGATTGAGAGGATATGATTGAAAATCAAACTAAAAAGAGAAAGTTTTAAAATTAAAGTTGATTACTTGACTAACAAGAAATTAGAAGATATGATTCTAGAATTAAAACTTTTGATCCTTTCTTAATAGGCAAGTAACAACTTGAAAATTTTGAAGTAAATCTTTAATTATAACAAGGATTTTCGAAAATTAAAAAAATGGAAAAAAATTGATTTTGAAGAGATATGATTGAAAAGATTTGATTTGAAAAAGATTTGATTTTGAAAAATTTTGAAGATTTGAAAAAAATTTGAGTTAAAAAAAAAATCTTCCCTCTTGTGTCATCCTGGCGTTAAATGCCCAGAATGGCATCCATTTTGGCGTTTAACACCCACAATCCTACCTTTTTGGGTGTTAAACGCCCAGCCAGGTACCCTGGCTGGCGTTTAAACGCCAGTTTTTCTTCTTCACTGGGCGTTTTGAACGCCCAGCTTTTTCTGTTTGATTCCTCTGCTGAATGTTCTGAATCTTCAATTCTCTATATTATTGACTTGAAAAGACACAATTTTGAAAATATTTTTGAATTTTTAATGATGAGAAACAATAAAAATTGTAACTAAGATCAAATAAACAATGCATGCAGGACACCAAACTTAAAAATTTTCATATAGGAGACACTAACAAATTGAGAATGCATATGAGAAACAACAAAATACACATGACAAGAGAATTTAAAGATCAGAGCAAGTAAATCATCAAGAACAACTTGAAGATTAATGAAGACACATGCATGAATTCAAAAAATGCAAGAAGAATGCAATTGACACCAAACTTAAAAATTGATACTAGACTCAAACAAAAAAAAAACAAAATATTTTTTATTTTTATGATTTTATAATTTTTTTTGTGATTTTCGAAACTTATATGGAAAAGAAAATAAAGGGATTCAAAACTTTTAATGAGAATTCCAGGAATCATGCAATGTTAGTCTAAAGCTTCAGTCTAAAAAGATTAGACATGTT
>NC_029791.2:106131620-106148542 GCF_000816755.2 Arachis ipaensis
GAAAAGTACCTAATCTAAGAAACAAGATGAACCGTCAGTTGTCCAAACTCGAACAATCCCCGGCAACGGCGCCAAAAACTTGGTATGTGAAATTGTGATCATCAACAATGGCACCAAAGGACTTGGAGCTCTTAAACATGAATCACACTTTGTCACAATTCTGCACAACTAACCACCAAGTGCACTGGGTCGTCCAAGTAATAAACCTTACGTGAGTAAGGGTCGATCCCACGGAGACTGTCGGCTTGAAGAAAGCTATGGTCACCTTGTAAATCTCAGTCAGACTAATTCAGATGGTGATGGAGAATTGATAATTAAAAGATGAATAAAACATAAAATAAAGATAGAGATACTTATGTAATTCTTTGGTTGGAATTTCAGATAAGCGTATGAAGATGCTTTGTTCCTCCTGAACCTCTGCTTTCCTATTGCCTTCTTCCAATCATTCATACTCCTTTCCATGGCAAGCTTTATGTTGGGCATCACCGTTGTCAATGGCTACTTCCCGTCCTCTCAGTGAAAACGTTCCAAATGCGTTGTCACCGCACGGCTAATCATCTGTCGATTCTCGATCATGTCGGAATAGGATCCATTGATCCTTTTGCGTCTGTCACACGCCCCACAATCGCGAGTTTGAAGCTCATCACAGTCATCCCTTCCCAGATCCTACTCAGAATACCACAGACAAGATTTAGACATTCCGGATCTCAGGAATGGCCACCAATAATTCTAGCCTATACCACGAAGGTTCCAATCTTAGATCAGAAACCCAAGAGATACGCATTCAAGCCATTGCTAGTAGAATAGAGATGGTTGTCAGGCACATGTTCATAGGTGAGAATGATGATGAGTGTCACGGATCATCACATTCATCAAGTTGAAGAACGAATGAATATCTTGGAGAAGAAATAGACTTGAGTTGAATAGAAAAACAATAGTACTTTGTATTAATTCATGAAGAACAGCAGAGCTCCACACCTTAATCTATGGTGTGTAGAAACTCCACCGTTGAAATTACATAAGAACAAAAGGTCTAGGCATGGCCGAATGGCCAGCCTCCAAACGTGTCTAAGATAGCATAAGACTTATCAAAGATGAAAATACAATAGCAAAAGGTCCTATTTATAGAAAACTAGTGGCCTAGGGTTACAGAAATGAGTAATTAATGCAGAAATCTTCTTCTGGGCCCACTTGGTGTGTGCTTAGACTGAGCATTGAAGCTTTCATGTGTAGAAACTTTTCTTGGAGTTAAACGCCAGCTTTTGTGCCAGTTTTGGAGTTAAACGCCAGAATTCTTGAGCTGACTTGGAACGCCTGTTTGGGCCATCAAATCTCGGGCAAACTATAAACTATTATATATTGCTGGAAAGCCCAGGATGTCTACTTTCCAATGCAATTGAGAGCGCGCCAATTGGGCTTCTGTAGCTCCAGAAAATCCACTTTGAGTGCAGGGAGGTCAGAATCCAACAGCATCTATAGTCCTTTTTCAGCCTCTGAATCAGATTTTTGCTCAGGTCCTTCAATTTCAGTCAGAAAATACCTGAAATCATAGAAAAACACACAAACTTATAGTAAAGTCCAGAAGAGTGATTTTTTTTAAAAAACTAATAAAAACATAATAAAAACTAATTAAAATATACTAAAAACATACTAAAAATAATGCCAAAAAGCTTATAAATTATCCGCTCATCAGAGGACTTCAATAAAGGGAATGTTGATATGAAGAGATATAAATACATCTAGGAACTTGGAATATGTCTTTTCTTTTTCACCACCCCTGAGCTTCTGAGGGAATGGTGCTTTTGGCACATATAGCTTCAAGATTTTCTTCTCCATTGATTCCTTCTGATGTGTGGAAAACGATCCAACACAAAACTCACCGACAAGTGTACCGGGTCGCATCAAGTGATAATAACTCACGTGAGTGAGGTCGATCCCACAGGAATTGAAGGATTGAGCAATTTTAGTTAGGTGATTGATTTAGTCAAGCGAACAAGAGTTGATTTGAGTGATTTGTATCCAACCGAAGCTAAATTGCAAGAAATTTAAAGGGAGAGGGATAATTGATAAGAATTTAAAGTGCAGAAAAATTAAAAGAGCTGAAACTTAAATTGAAAGAAATGTAAATAGCTGAACCTTAAAGTGCAAGAAATGTAAATGGCTCGAATAATAAAAGGATTTGGGAGTTGGGATTGCAGAAATTAAACAAGAGAAAGTAAAATGGCATTAAATAGAGAAGTAAAGGATGAATTAAATTGCAACAGATCTAAACAAGAGAAGAATAATTGCTTGAAAAGACAAACAGAATGTGAAATGTAGCTTAATTGCAATAACTAAAAGAAAGTTGAAGATCTCAGGGGTGGAGGAGACTAGAAAACAAGTCTAGATCTCAAGTCCTTCCTTGATCCAACCAAGAAGACAATTTAAAGAGAATTGAAGATGAAAATCAGTAAAGAAGAACACAAATTCTTGAATTGTGCAGTAAATTGAACAAAGAGATCTTAAGAGGAGAGTGAGACAGAATTTCCTCAATTCTTCACACTTAAGACTCAAACAAAGCTTTTCAGAAAAGAAAACAAGAAAACCCAGAGGAAGAGAACTCAATTCTCCTCCCAATTCTCTAAGATCCAAAATCAAAGTAAAAACTCTCAAAATTACAAGTGAAAATTCTAAAAGAAGAAAAAGGTAAAAGGTAAAAGTCCCCCTTTTAAATCAAACTAACTTCTATTTATACACTTCCTTCTAATGATCATTAAGCCTTGAATTTGGACCCTTGGCCTTGATGGAAGTTGAAGATAGCCTCTATTGATTGCTCTTGGTCTTGAGAAGAAATCCGTTCGCATTATAGACTTTAGGATCATTCACGTTTGAGTCAACGTTTGAGGCAAATGTTGACTCAAACGTCTTTGTGTAATAGCATAATGCAGAATGGGCGTTTTGCTGTCACTCACGTTTGAATTCACATTTGAGGGAAACATTGGCACAAACGTTAGCTTCCTCCAGAGTATATTATTGAGCCAACGTTTGACCTCACATTTGAGGCAAACGTTGGCGCAAACGTTAGCTTCCTCCAGGGTGGCTTTGCTGTTATCCACGTTTGAGTTCACGTTTGAGGCAAACGTTGACTCAAACGTGATGTTCTTAATGTTGCCTTCATTTCCATTCCCGCCATCCCCTTTCTTCAACCTTCCTCCAAGCCTTTTGGTCACCTATCATCAATCAACAAATGCATCAAAGCTATGCTAAAATCATGAGACTTCTCATCTTTGACATATAAGCAATTATAGCACCAAACCTCATGAAAATGCATCAATTTACTCATGGTTGATTTAATCCAAGTACACATGAATTTCTACCCAAATGGCTTACTTGTAACTCAAGAAAGTGTATAAAACCTATTAAAAACAAAGGAAAAAGACTAGTAAAACTAGGCTAAGATGCCCTGGCATCACAACACCAAACTTAAATCTTGCTTTTCCCTAAGCAAGCATCAAACATAAGAGAGAATGACATGAAACAAAGAAGTGTGCATATCCTTATTGATCATATAGTTGAATTTAGTCCATGGGGTTTTTATGCAGACAATGGTGGTTCATTTATTACTTGCTGTTACATAAGATATGTTTCCTCAAAGATTCACTAAGGTTGCTGCTATAAGGCTTTACTTTTGCTTGTTCCCTTGCTAACTTTTCCTTCTTTGTTTTGTTCAGAGAGCTTATTATTCTTTGAAGGCTTGGTGGCAAATATTGCAGCAGCCTTTGGCTTAATTTTGCTCAACATTTCTTCACCACAGACACATGACTCACCCTTTTCTTCCTAAGATCATTGATGCCCAACATCTCTTTGGATAACTAAATGTTTTGTGGCTAGGCTGCTCTTTATTGTGGACTTTCAGTTGGCAATCCCAAATCAGTTGATCTAAGTGGCCAAGTTTTGAAATACTCCTCAGAACTTACTTGTCCAAGCATATCCTAGTACAAAAACACCACAGGCATGTGTCCTATGGTCCAAGCTATTGGTGCCTAGCCTTATCATTTGTTTTCTTTGCCACTCTTGGCTTTTTCTCTTTCTTTTTCTTTCTGTTTTATTTCATTCTCAAGGGATTTTTTATGATACAAGCCTTTACAACAGCAAATTAGTTCATTTCTTCAAAGAACATATCATTATGCAGCATTTATTTTATGAGCCATGCATTAAATCAACAAATACCACCACTAACTTTCATTCTAACTTATGCAACATTGGATATTTACTTCCTAATTCAAACATTTCTCTTTTATTGAATTAAAAAGGCACAGGGGACAAAGCATGCATTTAATCAAGTGAAAGTGAATAAACACAAGAACACACTTAGGCTAGCCTACTTATTGCAAAGTTAAACAGACAGGATGAAAAAACTATTAAAATAAAGTGATTATCAACTAAATAGGCATGCTCTTTCTTTATTGAATGTGACAAGCAAAGAGCAATTCCACCTTTCATTTGTCTTTCTTTTTCTTCTCACTTGCTTGTTTACTGGTTTCTCCCTTGCTTTTGCCTGTTAGCTTTTGCCAGAATCCAGCTTTCTTCATTGTCTCTTTTACTCTATCTTCAAGGAGCAATGCTTTGTCTACTTCTCTTTCACTCCTCCCCTTGAAGTATTCATCATAAGTTGGAAATGCTGGTTCCATATTGTGTAGATGATCCGCAATGTAGCTCAACTTTATTTGGCCATTTATGTTACAGTCAGCTTGAACTACATACCTTGCATCCTGAAGGGTTGTGAATTCCTTGAAAGCTCTCATGTTTTCATCTTGCAGTTGGGTCAACTGGTTAAATGATTCATGAAATTGGAAAGCTTGTTTCTGTTACATCACTAAGGATCTTGACTCATAATCCCTTTGTTAATTTATCATCCTCATCTGAAGCTCCTCTTGTCTTTGTTGAGACCTCGTGTACTGTGAATGGAATTCTTCCTACTTATCTTAAATCCTCGTGTATTGTTGTGACAACCTCTCAATTGCCTCTTGCATCAGAACCATGTCCATATTGTTCTGTGGTTGGAATTGTTGCTGTTCCTCCTGTCCTCCTTGTGGTTCTTCTTGTGGTTCTTCTCTTCTTCTCCCTTTTTGTGGCCTTTGACTCTGTTGTGCCTCTGTGACAATCATCATCCTCTCGAAGGTTACAGGTAGGCCTGGATTCAACCATGTTAAGTTTGCATCCTCCATTGGCACTTTGGCCTTCATACACAATCGCATGATGGTACTTGGGTAGTGCAGCCAAGCTCCAGCCGAATTCTTCTCTGCAATCCTTTGAATATCACTTGCAATGATCTCGTGAACCTTCACTTCTCCTCCCACTATTATACAGTATAACATGACGGCTCTTTTTTTGTTGACCTCTGAAGTGTTCACTGTGCCTAAGATCGATCTCTTTACTAGCTCATACCTCCCTTTCGCTTCAGGGGTGAGATCTCATCTTCTCAAGTATTTGTACTTATTGTTAGCATCTCCTACCCAATCCGTGTTCACCACACAGATTTCACTAGCAATTTCATCATAGTCTGGGTCTTCACTTATTCTTTGGTGGTACCCTAGCTCATCAAAATGGACTGTTCTTAGGCCTAAGACTTTCATGATAGCCTTTGAACTAAAATCCACTTCCGTTTCCTGTACATAGCTCTTGTAAGTTAGAGCTGTATTCATATCAAGCCTTGGGGTATTAGCATAGAATTCCCTTATGATGTTTGCATTAATCTTAGTGATTGGTGAGGTGAGCTCTTCCCATCTCCTCTTTTTAATCTTGGCTTTCATTTCCTGGCACCCTTCATCCGGTAATAGAATTGGGACTTTCGGATATATTTTTTTATCATTCATCCATTCCAGTTGAAATTGATGGTACCATGATTTGAACTTCCATCGATCATATTCGGATTCACTTTCTTCAACCATGGGTTCCTTTCCTCTTCTTCGTTTGGCCCTTGAAGAAGAAGCCATGCTACCTTGAGTGGTTGGTAGCATTGAGGTTAAGAGTTGATGCGGAAGATCTGGATAATGTGATGCACTCTTGGAAGAAAAGTGTTTAAAGTGCACGTGAACAAAGGTGTTTTGTTGCACAAGGTATGGTTTCTAAGCCTTAGTAGTAAAGAATACAAGGCTTGACTCTGCAAGATGTGTGTAACTTCTTCGTTCATATGCATGGCTCAAGTGAGCCTTTTTATAGTCACTTTTATGAAAGATGGATGGTTAGGATTCATAGGGACAATTTATAAATCAATGGTGTGCATGCAAAGTTAGATGAGGACAAAATTTTGCCTCTTCATGAAGTGCATCTCTTCGGTCATCAAAGTACCTTTCCAGTGTTGTACAGATTCTCCCTTCAAGCCATGTGATCCACTTTTGTCCTTATGCTAACTTGCCTTTTTTTGTCTTGTCCCCTCCATTGAATAGTTCTCTGATTACCTAACAATCACAACAAGACAAGCATTATCAAACTGCAACAAGAGAGCCTTTCATATCTAGAACTATAGATTGACTATCATTCCTTATGCTTATTTAACTGTGACTTCCTTTTATATATTTTTAGAGGACACCAAACTTAATGTTTGGTCATATAGTCCAAAATGATGCTTCCTCCAACTATTGCCTTTAAAATTTCAATGTCACTTTTGGTTAAATCTTTATAAGAGGTACTCTCTTTTCTTTTTTTTTCAATTATATATATTGTTGTACTTTCATGAAATTCAAAACTCAAAAGATTCTTGACTTTCATGACTTGTTCTTGCAATATGTACCACATCAGGTTGAATGATTGATTACACAGCCCAAGGAACATATGTCATAGTGTGCTTGTGGGCACACCAAACTTAGAATTCGATCATATGCCCTCCAATGCCATGAACAGTTGCCAATTTTTTCTAGAAATAATTGAATTCAAGTTAGTGCAACAATTATTATTCATATTGAATCATTAAAGACAAGAAAACTAAATCATGGGTTGCCTCCCATGGAGCGCTCGTTTATTGTCACTAGCTTGACATTGGCCCCATTAGGGTGGTTGACGACTGTAATATCTCAGCTTGTCCCCCCTCATTGTGAGCTTCCTTTTTGTTCCTTGGTGCTCAATTTCAGCATGCTCAAGTGAGAGTATTTTGCAAACTGTGTAGTAGTCATTGGCTTGTTGGTTTTGATAGATCAACTGTACCTCATCACCCTTGGAGAACCCCTCAGTTGGGATCTTCTTGTTCTTCCACCCCTTTTGAGTATTTTTCTTACTTTTCTTTCTTCTTTTTGTTGATCCTTCTTCTTTGACAGTGGACTTTGTTTTGGGATTTTCCTTCTTAGTGGTCAACACTTCAATTTCTTCTTGAGTTCCTTCATCACTCTGCATCGTCTCATTCTCTTTTCTTCTTGCTGTGTTGTCTGTTTCTTGCTTTGGAAGGTGATTACTGGTTATTTTGTTGATTCCTTCCTTCCATTGCAAGTCTTCCTTGTCAGTTTTCATGCAATTCTTCTTTTCATCAATGAGCTGTGTTTCTGGAAATACATTCAGAGTGATGCTTTTATCATACATTCTGAGGGTCAGTTCTCCCTGCTCCACGTCTATAATGGCCCTAGCAGTGGCCAAGAATGGTCTCCCCAGTATAATGGAATCGCCTTCATCCTCATCTGAGTCTAAGACCACAAAATTTGCAGGGAATATGAATTTGTCCACCTTAACTGGAAGGATTTCAATCACACCCCTGGGACAGATCACTGACGTGTCCACTAATTCTAGAGACATTTGTATTGGCTTCACTTCCTCTATGCACAGCTTTCTCACCGGAAAAGAGGGCATCAGATTGATACTAGCCCCTAAGTCACACATTGCCTTGTTGATAATCATACTGCCGATGGTACAAGGTAGCAGGAAACTTCCAGGATCTTCAAGTTTGGGTGGAAGCCCTTTTTGAATTAATGCCCTGCATTCTTCAGTGAGAGGCACTGTTTCCTTATCTTGCCAACTCCTCTTCTTGTTAATAAGCTCCTTCAAAAATTTTCCATATAAAGGCATCTGCTCTAGTGCCTCAGCCAGCGGAATGTTTATCTCCAATTTCTTGAAGACTTCAAGAAATTTAGGGAAGTGTTGGTCCTTAGTCTCCTTGTTGAACCTTTGGAGATATGGTAATGGAGGTGTGAAGTTCACTCCCTGCCTGTGATCCTTGGTTGGTTCTTCCATTGCTTCCTTCCCTTTTTTTGAGATTTGTAGTTGGTCTTCCTTTTCTTGAGCTTGCTTGCCTGTTATCACATCCTTGTTGCTGGCTTCCTCTTTCTCTGTTGGCTCTTTGTTGCTATCCATAGCTTTCTTGGTTGCTTCTTTGTTGTCCACCAATGTCTTCCCACTCCTTAGCTGTATAGCTTTGCACTCTTCTTTTGGATTAGGAATGGTGTCACTTGGTAATGAGCTTGATGGTCTCTCAATAGCAATCTGCTTGGAAAGCTGTCCAATCTGCCTCTCCATATTCTTCATAGAAGCTTCTTGGTTCTTTGTTGTCATCTCTTGGTGCTTCATCATTTTCTCTATTAAGAGCTCCAAATTGGTGATCCTCTGAGAATCTTGTGAGATTGGTAGGTTGTGGGGTGTTAAGGGTTGATGGTAAGTGTTTTGGTTGGTGGTTTGATTATTGGATGGATGATGGTTAGAGTTGGGGTAATTATTTTGTGGTTTTCTGTATGTATTTTGGTTATTATTCTGTTGGTTATTGTGGTTTGTGTTTTTTTAACTATTTTGGTTTGAATTCCTTTGCCATGGCTGTTGAGTCTGAGCATGATTGTCTCCCTATTTGAGGTTGGGGTGTTTCTTCCAGGAGGGGTTATAAGTGTCACCATAAACCTCATTTGGTCCAGAACCTTGATTGTTCATGTAGTTCACTTATTCTTGCTATTGTTCTTCACAAGCTTCTTCGCCTTGCCCCCATGTGGTTGATGGCTGGCTTGTATTTACTGCTGCAACTTGGAGGCTATCAATCCTCTTGGCCATTTGCTCAAATTGTTGTTGAATTTGCTGCTGCATCATTTTGTTTTGAGCTAGGATTGAGTCTATTCCTTCCAACTCCATCACTCCCTTCCTTTGTGATGGTTGGCGTTGCCTTTGGTGAGCAAAGAAATATTGGTTGTTAGCCACCATATCAATGAGATTTTGGGCCTCCTCTGCATTCTTCATCAATTGTAAAGAGCCCCCTGCTGAGTGATCCAGAGCCTTCTGAGATTTCAATGTCAAGCCTTCATAAAAATTCTGCAATATGTCCCATTCATTGAACATTTTAGGAGGGCACTTCCTGATTAGAGCCTTGTATCTCTCCCATGCCTCATAGATGGGTTCAGTATCCATCTGTGTGAATGTTTGTACTTCAGTCTTCAATCTAATAATCCTCTGAGGCGGGTAAAATTTGGTAAAGAACTTGCTCACTAGATCTTTCCAATTGTTGATGCTATCTCTTGGAAACGATTCCAACCATTGAGTAGCTTTGTCTCTGAGGGAGAATGGGAATAGCAACAGCTTGTAGATGTCAGGATGCACACCATTAGATTTGACAGTATCACATATCCTCAAAAAAGTGGATAAGTGTTGGTTTAGATCTTCAAGTGGCCCTCCTCCAAAAGAGCAATTTTTTTGGACCAATGTGATGAGTTGTGGCTTCAATTTAAAGTTATTTGCATTGACATTCGGCGTAAGGATGCTACTCCCATAATGTCTAGGATTTGCAAATGTATAAGAGGCCAATACTCTCCTCTGTGGTTGATTGTTGTTGACCCCTCCTTCTGGATGATTGGAATTAGAGGGATCCCCTTCCATCTCATGATATTCTTCCTCAGAATCTTCCTCTCCAACAACAACCTTCCCTCTAGGTTCTCTTCTTATCCTTCTGAGAGTTCTTTTGTCTTGTTCACAAAAGGTAGGTATAGCTCTTCTTGTACCTGAAATACAAACAAAATAGAAGAAACACACAAAACCAGAAACCCAGTAACACTTCAATCTATTGCTAGAGTGAAGTTTTGGTTAGCTTAGGCAAAAATTCAAACAGTTAATGTGTTAGCTGAAAACAAAAGAAAAAAATGCTTAATCTAGATCACCACCTCACTTAATCATTGTCAACCTAATCAATCTCCCGCAACGGTGCCAAAAACTTGATGTGTGGAAAACGATCCAACACAAAACTCACCGGCAAGTGTACCAGGTCGCATCAAGTGATAATAACTCACGTGAGTGAGGTCGATCCCACAGGGATTGAAGGATTGAGCAATTTTAGTTAGGTGGTTGATTTAGTCAAGCGAACAAGAGTTGATTTGAGTGATTTATATCCAACAGAAGCTAAATTGCAAGAAATTTAAAGGGAGAGGGATAATTGACAAGAATTTAAAGTGTAGAAAAATTAAAAGAGCTTAAACTTAAATTGCAAGAAATGTAAATAGCTGAAGCTTAAAGTGCAAGAAATGTAAATGGCTCGAATAATAAAAGGATTTGGGAGTTGGGATTGCAGAAATTAAACAAGAGAAAGTAAAATGGCATTAAACAGAGAAGTAAAGGATGAATTAAATTACAACTGATCTAAACAAGAGAAGAATAATTGCTTGAGAAGACAAACAGAAAGTGAAATGTAGCTTAATTGTAATAACTAAAAGAATGTTGAAGTGGAGGAGACTAGAAAACAAGTATAGATCTCAAGTCCTTCCTTGATCCAACCAAGAAGACAATTTAAAGAGAATTGAAGATGAAAATCAGTAAAGAAGAACACAAATTCTTGAATTGTGCAGTAAATTAAAGAAAGAGATCTTAAGAGGAGAGTGAGACAGAATTTTCTCAATTCTTCACACTTAAGACTCAAACAAAGCTTTTCAGAAAAGAAAACAAGAAAACCCAGAGGAAGAGAACTCAATTCTCCTTCCAATTCTCTAAGATCCAAAATCAAAGTAAAAACTCTCAAAATTACAAGTGAAAATTCTAAAAGAAGAAAAAGGTAAAAGGTAAAAGTCCCCCTTCTAAATCAAACTAACTTCTATTTATACACTTCCTTCTAATGATCATTAAGCCTTGAATTTGGGCCCTTGGCCTTGATGCAATTGGGTTGAAGATAGCCTCTGTTGATTGCTCTTGGTCTTAAGAAGAAATCCGTTCGCACTATGGACTTTGGGATCATTCACGTTTGAGTCAACGTTTGAGGCAAACGTTGACTCAAACGTCTTTTTGTAATGGCATAATGCAGAATGGGTGTTTTGCTGTCACTCACGTTTGAATTCACGTTTGAGGCAAACGTTGGCGCAAACGTTAGCTTCCTCCAGGGTGGCTTTGCTGTTATCCACGTTTGAGTTCACGTTTGAGGCAAACATTGACTCAAACGTGATGTTCTTAATGTTGCCTTCATTTTCATTTCTGCCATCCCCTTTCTTCAACCTTCCTCTAAGCCTTTTGGTCACCTATCATCAATCAACAAATGCATCAAAGCTATGCTAAAATCATGAGACTTCTCATCTTTGACATATAAGCAATTATAGCACCAAACCTCATGAAAATGCATCAATTTTCTCATGGTTGATTGAATCCAAGTACACATGAATTTCTACCCAAATGGCTTACTTGTAACTCAAGAAAGTGTATAAAACCTATTAAAAACAAAGGAAAAAAACTAGTAAAACTAGGCTAAGATGCCCTGGCATCACCTTCATTTATGCTTGGTTGACTCCTTGTTCTTTTTCTTCCAGTATCTCCTGTGGAACTCCTTGAGTATGCTCCGATGACTTGCTAAATTCTTCCTCCAAAATCTCTTCATCTCTTAAAGTGATCGCCTTGCATTCTTCCCATCTCACATTCTTAGTCTCTCCTCTTGGGTTCTTTTTAGTATCACTTGGAAAGCTGTCAGCAGGCTTCAGAATTTGCTGAGAGAGGTATCCTACTTGAGATTCAAACTTCTTGATGGTAACTCCCTGATTCTTCATATTAGACCTTACTTCATCCTTAAATGCCTTGTTGTCTTGAACCTCCTTACACAGATCTCCAAGCAAGGCCTCAATTCGGGATAGTCTATCCTTAGATAGTGATGGTAGGTTGGAATTTGGAGGCTAAGAATGGCTATTTTGGGCTTGATATAGAGGCTGGAAAGAGTTGTTGTGTGGGGCTTGGTATGGTTTTTGGTTAGTCTGTTGGTAGGTGAAATTATGGTAATAGTTAGAGTTGTGAGGTCTATGATCTTGGCTCTGGTTTTGCTGGTTTTCTCACCCAAAGTTTGGGTCATTCTGCCAACTAGGATTATAGGTTTTAGAGTGTGGATCATAGGTTTGTCTTGGTGGATTTCCAATATAATTGGCTTGCTCCCAATCACCTCCTTCCTCTGCATTCAATTTTTTCTTAGGCTGGTGGTTGAGTATTGATTGCTGCAACTTGGTTCCTCTCCATCTCCTTGGTGAGGTTTGCCAATTGCTTGGTGATCAACTTGTGTTGAGCTAGCAGTGCATCCATGTGATTCAATTCCATCACCCCTCTATTGGTGCTTCTATCAAAGGCATAGAAGTATTCATTGTTGGCTACAGTTTCTATGACATCTATGGCCTCTTCAATTGTTTTTTTCTTGTTGAGAGATCCTCCTGAAGAGTGATCTAAGGCCTTCTTTGATTCTTGTGACAATTCTTCATAGAAAATGTGCAGCTGTACCCATTCATTGAAGATGTCTGGAGGGCACTTTCTTGTCAATTCCTTGTATCTTTCCCATGCTTCATAGAGAGTTTTACCATCTTTTTGCCTGAATGTTTGCACCTCATCCCTCAATCTGTTAACCCTTTGGGTAGGGTAAAATCTTGCCTAAAACTTATTCACCATATCTTCCCAAGTTGTAAGGCTTTCTTTAGAAAATGACTCTAGCCACTTTGATGCTTTATTCCTGAGAGAGAAGGGAAACAAAAGCAATCTGTAGGTGTCAGGATGAACACCATTAGACTTCACAGTATCACAAATTCTCAGGAATGTGGTTAGATGTTGATTGGGATCTTCCTGGACACTTCCTCCAAATGAGCAATTGTTTTTAACAAGGGTGATGAGTTTTGGCTTTAACTCAAAGTTATTAGCATGAATTGTTAGTTTTAGGATGCTGCTTCCACAATTCCCAGGGTTTGGGTTGATGTATGAGCCTAGAACTCTTCTCTTCTGCCCAACATGGTTACCAGCACCTTCTCCAGCATTATTATGAACTTCTTCTTCCATTGCAATGTCCAGATCTTCTTCCAACTCTTCTTCACCAATTATGTCTTTACCTCTTGCTTCCCTCCATAGTCTAAGGAAGGTCCTCTCTAGTTCACTGTCAAAAGAAGCTGATGCTCCTCCTCTTCTACCTATCATACACTTAACAAATAACAAGCAAACAGCACGTGGAGAAGTAACTTTTATTGAGTGTTATGGTTAGATTGGTTAATGCAATTAATCAAACAGTTAGTAGATTAGTGTGCTAGAAAGTAAATGAACAAAGAAAAATAATTTAAATTGTAGAAAATAGCAGTAAACACGAAAATTAAAACTGATCAAAAGAAAAGAAAAGTGTTCAATCTGGTTATCCTCTAATTTAATCATTGTCAATGCAAAATCAATCTCCGGTAACAGCGCTATAAACTTGATGCACGGAAATCTGTCTCTCAACAAATTTTTCTCGGCAAGTATACCGAATTGTCGTCAAGTAAAAACTCACAATAGAGTGAGGCCGAATCCCACAGGGATTGATTGGATGAGCAACTTTAATTAGAGGAGTGTTCTAGTTGAACTGAGCAAAATTGGGATTGAGAATTTCAGAACTTAAATTGGTGGGAAAAGTAAATAACATGAACGTAAATAGTAGAATGTAAATGGCAGAAATTAAATTGCAGAAAGTAAATTGCAGAAGCTTAAATGGGAGCGGGGTGATGAGCATAAATGTAAATAGCAGAATTAAAGAGAATGGGAAAGATCAGACATGGGGAGGTTCATTGGGCTTAGGATATATTGCATTCTCCGGATCAAGTTCATTTTCATCTCTTCCTCAATCAATGCATTCATTGATCTTCTTAGTAATCTTAGGTGATTGGATCCCAATGTCTTGGCAATCCAATCTCTCTAAGCTTGAATAATTGCCTAATGTCTTGATTTAATTGCTCATGGGAAGAGATCAAGTTTGGTCACTGATTATATCACACACTTTCATAGATCAAATTATTGGTAGGATTACATGTCACTATATCCATCCAACCCCCAACCTAATCCGATGTGAGAAAGCATTTCTAGCATGATTTCCTCATTCCTCTCTCAAGGTTCAGAGAAAATCCAAGTATGATCAATTTCTCTCTCAAGACAATTACTCAATAGGATGAAGATCGAAAGCTTTCAAGTAAAATCAAGAGAAAAGAAAGAAGAAGAAACATGAAAACTATTATTGATCCATTGAATTACAACAGAGCTCCCTAACCCAATAAAATGGGATTTAGTTCATCATAGCTCAATTCAAATCACAAAGAAAGAAAGTGCAAGAAAAGTAAAGAAAATAGAAAATGATTCCAAAGTTCCCTATTTGGGTCCCTGGCTTCTAACCCTCTAACTATCTTAAACTCTATATTATTTATACACTTCCTTCCTTCAGTTTTCAAGTCCTTGTACTGGGCTTTTTGCCTTTGTTGAAGCAGTTAAAGTGGCTCTTAATGACGTTGATAAGGAACGTTGGGAAACTAACGTTCTTACTCTACATGGATGCCCAATTATGGTGGAGTCAGCATCAAAGTTGGTGATCAACGTTTGCAGTAAAACTTTGGGTCAACTGTTCCTTTAAAAAGGATGCGTTGCACCTAACATTTGACCCAACGTTGGTGCACTAACATTCGTTCATCCACGCATGCGCATCGCCCACGCGTACACGTCAAAACATCATTTTGTGCGTGCGCGTCGCTCATGCGTGTGCGAAACTGGCTAAAATTGCTCATTCATGGGTATGCGTCATCGACGCATACGCGTCACAGCAAATTTTCCAACTCCAGATTTGAAATTTTTATCGCAGGCGTTGGACCCAACGTTGAATTCCCAACGTTACCCCCAACGTTGCATACTTGTGCGTACGCACACTGCTTTGTGCATGCGCACACTTGAACTTTTTCTTCTTGTGCATACGCACAAAAGGCAATTTCTCAGCTCCAACTTTGATTCTTATCGAAGACATTGGAGGTAACGTTGGTGAGTCAACATTCCCTCCAACATTGTACCCCTTTTTGTAAGAACGTTGCTAGCAATGTTGGTGAGCCACAACGTTGCATGGCCCTCTTCCTCAACGTTTGAGGCAACGTGGATGAGCCAACTTTGGCCACCAACGTTGCTTCCCTTGCCTCTTTCTTGCCATTCCTTTGCTTCCTTTCACCTATCATCAACCAAACAAATGCATCAAAGTTTTCTATAATCATAAGATGTTTGCAACATTTATAACAAATAAGTAAATCTAGCATAAATCTTATGAAAATGCATCAATTTATCCCTGCTTGATTGAATCAAGATCTGCATGAAATTCACATCCAAATACTTACTTATTGCTCAAGAAATGCATGAAAACCAAGTAAAAACAAATAAAAAAGGCTTGTGAAACTAGCCTAAAATGCCTAGGCATCAATAGTTAAATAATTAAGGGTCAACATGTCATTAAGGCATAAGCATACCCTTTTAATTAAGCCAAAAACAACATAATTCATTAAGATAAATGCACAACATCAACCATCAAGAAATTGCCTAGTCATGATTAAAGACTTTAAATCACATGGTGGCCAAAACATGCAATTTGTTAAAACCAAAAATAATTAACGATTAATTAACGTAAAATAATAATAAATTAATTGCCCAAAATAGGATCCAAAAATTTAGAATGTTAATTAGAAAATTTAAATATGATTTTTGGACTCAGTAGATTTTTCTGAGTTGGAAAGTGTGATTTTCTGCGAAAAACCGCGTAAAAACACAAACCGGTAAATTAACTGGCAGTACCAGCTTAAATGTGTCTGGTACTGTCTGAGAATGATAAAAACTGTAGAAAAACTTAGGAAAAATAATTAAAGTTAAAAACCGGATACTAATTTTAAAGGTTTGGCCCAAAGTTGGGCCAAACGGGCTAAAAACGCTAACGGGTTGGACTGGACCCAAGTTAGGCCCAAGCCCAACATATATAATCACTTAAGTGAACCCATTCAGCACCATAACACCCTAACACACCACCATAGCAGCTACAAGTGAGAAGAGAGGAGAAGAGATAAAATACTATTCACCACCAACTTCCAGTGGCCATAACTCGAGCTACGGTGCTCCGATTTGTGTGCCATCAGTGGCTACTCGAAGCTCTAATTGAGCCCATTAGTTTCATCTAACTTGTGTAGGTAAGATCTCGAAAATTCACTCTCCTTTATGAAGTCCTAATAAATTCGAAAATTTAGGTTTTGGTTTTGAGTGAGTTTTTGTGTTTTGATTGATTAGGTGGTATCTAAGGTTGGGCTATTGGTGGTTTGTGCCCCCAAACACCATCGGAGAAGGTAAGGAAACTCTTTGCCTTTGTGAATTTGTGATTTTGGTAACTCTAGGTTGATTAGTGGTATTTGGTATGATTTTAGTTAGGGGTGGCAAAACGGGTCGAGCCCGTCGGGCCGATCCGCTAAACCCGCTAAAAAAGGCGGGTCGGGCTAGGATTTGGAGCCCGCCAAATTGGCGGGTTTTGGCGGGGCGGGGCGGGCCGGGCCGAAGATTTTTATTTTTCTTTTTTTATTAAATAAAAGAGTGATTATTATTATAAAATTAATAATTATAGAATTTTTAAATATTTCTTTTTGTTTTTATTTTTATTCTTCTTTTAGTTATTAACTTTATTTATTTTATTTTAAAATTTCATATATTTGCTCAAATTATGTGACTTATTTTTTAAAATAAAGATG
>NC_029791.2:106150222-106172874 GCF_000816755.2 Arachis ipaensis
TATGTCACTTATTTTTTAAAATAAAGATGGTTCTATTGACAAATATTATTTTGAACAATTTTATTGAAGTTAAAAATTTTAAAAAAATAGTAAAAAAATTATATTATAATTTGACTACTTTTTATTTGTATTTTATTTTTTAATTATTATTTTTTTGTTAATTTTTAATGAATTTTATTTTTCAAAAAAAAAGTCAAGCGGGTCAACCCGCCAATCCGCCATAAAGCGGGACGGGCTAGCATTTTGAACCCATTTTAGTTGGTGGGGCGGGCCGATCCGCCCCGTTTATAGGGCGGGCCTAGGCGGGGCGGGGCGGATTGGGGCGGGCCGGCCCGCTTTGCCACCCCTAATTTTAGTTAGAGATATTGCAATTGTTGGCTAATTGGAAGCATTTAGATTGGAATTAGTGATTTGTTGGTGGTTGAAAGCTTGTTTGGGCTAAAATTTGGTGTATAGCACTTACTGGGAGTCAACCAAGGTATGGTTTTGGTTTTCTCTATGTAATATGTAATATTTCTGGACACTTAGGCTAGTGACCCATAGGATAGGTTTAGATTGAATTGGTTGTTAAACTTGTTGAATGATGATGTATGATGATTTGGTGACTTCGATTATTTTGATGAATTATGTTATTGATGTTAATAAATAGTGTTAAAATTGATATTGAGGTTGAATGAGGTTGATTAAGATGATTTGTGGTGATAGAATGATGATTGAAGAGTGTGTTGATTGAGAAATGGTTTTAGTGTGACAAATTTGATCATTGGGGGTTGAGGAATATGTAATGTGAGTGGAAATTTGGTAAGAGTGGTGAATTAAGACACAAAGGGTAAGTTCTGATGTGAATTGAAGTTTGAGGTGGTTTTGATTTGGTTTGGTTGTGAATTTTGGAAGTTTAAGAACCTTGACAATTTTTGGTAAAAAACCAGTTTTTTTAGTAAATTTTGACGGATCATAACTTGAGCCTCAGTTTTAAAAATTTGTTGAAAATTGTTTTAAATTAAAGTTCATTTAAAGATCTTTAAATTGATATAAAGTTTGATCAAAACGGATTTTGTAGAGGAACTTATGAACATTTAAAGTTTGGTGTTTAAAACTGATTTCTGCAACTTTACAAAATTTTGCAAGTCTAGGAGTGTATGCGTACGCGAACACCCCGTACGCGAGCGTGCCATTCTGTTTGGCACCTATGCATACACATACATTTGTATGCGTATGCAAGAAGGGTAAAATCTGGAGGTGTATGCATACGCGAACACCCCATATGCGAGCGTGCCATTCTGTTTGGCACCTATACGTACGCGAAGTCTTATATGCGTACGCGAAATGGGTAAAATTGTATGTATGCATACGCATATATAATGCATGCATCTGCGTAGACCCTATTTTTCTGAAAAATTATTTTTCATCGTTTTCAAGGGTTCATTAACTTTCTAAACTTCATTCAAATGTTGTTTAAGGCTATCGAGGAATTAGGTTCTAATATTGATAAAGATGAGTTAGTAATTTATTTTAATGAAATTTCTATATGAATTTAGAAGACGGAGACTTAAGTTTCTAGAGTACTGTGGAAGAATTAGTTGAGTGAGATGGCAGAGTGTTGTAGTGACGATTGAAATGATGAATTGTGACTTTTGGATTGATGATGTTGAAATGAGTCGAGGACTCGGAGTGGACTAAATACTGAAAATGAGTTCTGAAAATCACTCAATTACACTATTTTATTACTGAGAATATTGAGACACTATGCGCCTGGCAAGGATGGTGGTTAATCCCACTTGTCGAGGTCACGGCAGAGGCGTAAGGACGGTTGGTTTATCCCGCTAACGTTGAGATGTGAGGTCTGTGGTAGAGTATCCCCCTCGCATCCTTTCAGAATCACAAGAGTGTGCTCGGGCACTATATCCCTAGACCGTGTACCGGGCACGATATCCCTGGGGGTACCCATTTTATTTGTGATCGAAAGGCAACATTCCGGGGGATGTGTCAGGTTGGTAGTTGAACCGATAATGTGAGATCATAGCCAATAGGGCAGGCATTCATCATGTGTATCTTCTATATGATTGTTTGCTTTGTTTACTTGCATTGTTTGCCTAATTGTATAACATGCTTAATTGCTTCTTGAATTACTTGATATAATTGATAATTACTTGTGTTTTACTTATATGAATTACTTGTGTTTTCTACTGGGATTGAGGAGGATCGGTAGGCGGCGGCGATAGGATCACATGGAGGTTAGGCTGGTGAAGACTATGGGACAGTGGTGAACTAATAGTTTAAAAATTTCCTAAGTTAGATTACCCCATTTTATTATGGTATTTAAAGTTATGGTTTTAAATTTTAGTTATGCTTTAAGCTTGAATATTATGATTGATATGAACTTCCAGGATTGCCTCTGGCATCCCGGAGTCTTATATCTTACATTACTGGGAACTGTTACCATACTGAGAACCTCCGATTCTCATACTATATTCTGTTGTTGTTTTTCAGATGCAGGTCGCAACCCACCTCGGTGAGTTGCTTGATGGTGATAGAGCGAATGATCTTTATCATATTTTGAAATCTTTTGGATATTTTGCTTAGTTTCTCTCACTTTTGTATTTATTTTTGCCTTAGATGCTTACTTTGAGAGAATTATTGTATAAGCTGTTTTAACATTCAAAACTCTGTATGTCTGTATATAACTAATCAGCCTAAACTCCGCGGGCTGAGGCTAGTGACTTATGACTATTATATTCTCATATCTACTTATATTTTGTTATCTGGTATCTATATCTTGTGCCTTAAGTTTGTAGCTTCGTGTGAACGTTTTGCGCTTTTGAAACTCTATTTTTTAGCTTAATTATTCATCGGGCTTCTCGTATTATACAATCCTTTCTACTTATATATAAGACTTAGAATTGTGGTGATCTCTGATTAACCTTTGCTTTACGGCATGAGGTAAGGCTTTAGATATTTAGGGTGTTACACAATTCAAAAGATTTAAAATGTTTTGAAGGCAATTCACATGCACTTGGTACTCACAAATGTCAAGCATGAAAACTCAATACCAAGCAACAAGGTATATCCCCAATAAAGAAATCCAACAATGAATATTAACAATAATGATGCTAAATTAGCATTAAGTCAACAATCATCAGCAATATCTCATCACAATCAACAAATCAAATTAATAATCTAACACTTATCACCAAAAGATAACCTAAACTAACAACCTAATCTACTAAAATAAAAAATTAAACTAACTAACTAACAAATGCGAGTGATAGTGGATAGTGAATGATGATGATGGATGATGGTTTAATGAGAAAAAGAAGAGAAAAGAAGAGAGAAGAGGAGAAAAAGAGAAAAGAGAAGGGTATGCATACAAATCATGAGGAAGGGGTGGGGGTGGTATGCGTACGCAAGCAGTGTGTACATGAGGGGTAGCTTCTGTTTGGGCCCATTGCGTATGCAACCAGTGTATGCGTACGCGTCTTGGGCCAATTTCAGTGTTAAGTGATTGAAAGTTAAATGAATGATTCCCCCACTCTGCAGCCTCTATTCTGTGTTTTCGGGCTTGGAACTGGGCCAAAAGGAGCCCAGAAATCGCCAGCGTCTTCTGTGTAATACAGCACGTGACGCTCTATCACGCGTACGCGTCACTTGGAAAAAATTCGGGTCACGCATACGCGTCACTTGTCTTCTGCGCTAGTCACGCGTACGCGTCGCTGCCAGCTTCTCAAAACACCATTTTTTTTTGCGTTCCTTCCACTTTTGCATGCTTCCTTTCCATCCTCTAAGCAATTCCTGCCCTATAAACCCTGAAAACACTTAACAAACATATCACGGCATCGAATGGTAATAAGAGAGGATTAAACATAGCAAATTTAAGGCCAAAGAAGCATGTTTTCAATCATAGCACAAAATTAGGAAAGAAAATGTAAAATATGCAAATTCTTTGAATAAGTGTGAGAATAGTGGATAAAATGGGCTTTATCAATCTCCCCACACTTAAACATTAGCATGTCATCATGCTAAGCTCAAGAAAACCAAAAAAAGTGAAGAGGAATGGTGGAATTTATGAAATGCGACCTATCTATATGAATGCAACCAAATGCAAAAATACTTCTACCTTCTTAGTTAAAAGTAAACAAATTCTCCAAGACAAACATAAACTGGATTCCACTAATTCAAAGTACAAAATAAAGTACAAGTAAACTTGCAAGAAGAAAGCTTGTGAAAGCCGGGAACAAAGAATCAAGCGTCGAACCCTCACTGGAAGTGTATACACTCTAATCACTCAAGTGTTTAAGGTTCGATTCTCTCAATTCTCTACTAACCTTTCCTTCTAAGGCTTTCTATTCTTCTACCAATCAACAAATAATTTGATGCACAAATACACATATCAAGAGGTCTTTTAAGGGTTGTAATGGGGTTAGAGTCAAGGTAGGATTGTATTTGGTCAATTGGACTAAAATCTTAATCCTTAATTAACCCAAACTTTTCACCTAACTTAGGACAATCCATGTAATCAAAATACAAAACCTAACTATCCATTAACCATGTTTTCCATATATTCATGCATCCTAATTTCGAGTACAGTACATATGCATTGCTATCACCATTTACTTTGGGGCATTTTGTCCCCTTTTATTATTTGCTCTTTTTCTTTTCTTTTTCTCCTTTTTTTTTCTTTTTGTTTTTCTCAATGCATACGATTAAGATATTGAATGCAAGAATATATGCTCAACTATTATTTTGCACATTTTCACAAGAATATACAACACCCAATTCTCAAACCAAATGTTTCCAAATCCAACTTCCCCACACTTAAATCATGAACATTCTCACTAGTCTAAACTAACCAAGGATTCAAATTAAGGATATTATTGTTTTCTGCTTAGAGTTAATGATGTGCTAAAGTAAAGAACAAATGGGATAAGTAGGCTCAACATTGATTTACAAAGGATAATGAAAAGGTTAAGGTCATATGAGTATGTAAGCTCAGTGAAACAAGGCCTAAATCATATAAGTGCATGCATACATCAAACAATGGAAATATAGAATTAAGCAAGACAAAGATCACAATTTTAGAGAGAAAACACACACAAAAAATAAAATATT
Organism: Arachis ipaensis; assembly: GCF_000816755.2. Lineage (NCBI taxonomy): Eukaryota > Viridiplantae > Streptophyta > Magnoliopsida > Fabales > Fabaceae > Arachis > Arachis ipaensis. The sequence continues at coordinate 106,155,329 of NC_029791.2, forward strand.
AGTTGATAAAATGCAACCAATCAAATAGACTCAAAATCTCACAAGGTTGTGTGTTTGAGCTCTAAACCATGTTCCAAAATAAATTTCTTAAAGCAAGTTTAATAAAAAAATTTTAATTCGAATTAGTAAAATGCTATAAAATAGTTTCTTGGAAAAGGATTTATTACTTCAAACAAGTAGTGGTAAAATATGCACAAATTCGAACAAACATGCAATCAAACATGAAAATGCAACAACGAACTAACAAAGTAAATAAAATATTGGTGTTGAGAAGAAAATAACTAACCCACGAAAGTCGGTATCGACCTCCCACACTTAAAGATTGCACCATCCTCGGTGCATGCAAAGAAGTTCAAGTGGACGGGCTGCTACAACTGATACTTTTCTCCAAAGAATGTGCAGATGGACTTGTCTGTCACCCCATTGAGAAGCTTCTCCATTCCCTTCTCAGTGGCCATCCTAAAAGAAGAGAAAAAGGAAGAACATAACCCAGAAACAAAGATAAGGAAATAAATAAAATATGGGTGGGTTAATGCCGAATAATGAGGGTCTCAATTACATGGTAGCTACAACATGCAAGTGAGAAAATAGTAGAAGCAAATTGCATATCAATAGTGCAAAAATTGTAACAAAGGGAAAGAGATAGTGGGTCATGAAAGACAATATCAATTCATGTCAATGCAAAAGAAATACAAGTATCATAAAAGATTAGCATTGACTTAAATAATATTACCCAATCAGAATAAAACAAGTCATGAAGCACCAGAATAATACAGAAGATATTCAACAGTTGAATAAGAACATTTAACACCAATGGTAAAATAATAACTTAGAAAAGAAAATAAAAATATGCACAAAATTAAAATGCAATGAATGAAAGTATGCAAATGTAAAAAGTAAATGAGAATGAAAGAGAATAAGGATGAGAAGGGAGGAGAAATGAAGAAGAAGAAAGTACGAATGGAGGGAGAAAGAAGGAGAAAGGAGAGAAGAAAGAAGTAAGAAATGAAAAACCGGGCGCGATGCGTGCGCATACATCATGCGTACGCATGAAAACGGAAACGGCCGTGCGACACGCACGCGTGGTCGGTGAAAAATGCATTCTGACACGTGAGCATCGGTCACACGTATGCGTGACTACACGCGCAATTCCAGCACCATGGCCGCACAACTCTCTGTTCAATTCACTATTTTACGCCGATTTCTATGCCCACGCGTACGTGTTGTTGAAGCTTACGCGTGGATTGAAAAATTTGTAGGGGACGCGTACGCATGCCTCACGCATACGCGTGGGGTGGCCTGTGCGCTTGGCACCCCTCCTGTGCGTCTCCATTGCAACTCTCTGTTCATTTTATTAATATTGCGAACCTGCATGTGACGCGTGCACGTCATCGACGCTTACGCGTCGATCGCAGTTTTTTGTTTTTTTGTTTTTGTTTTTTAGACAACTAAACCATGAATTAAACGAAATAACCATATCTAAAAACAAAAATAAAAATCTAACTTATTACTAATATAAATAAAAGGGAAATTAGAAAGAATTTACCATGGTGGGGTGTCTCCCACCTAGCACTTTTGGTTTAAGTCCTTAAGTTAGATATTTGGTGAGCTCCTTGTCATAGTGGCTTGTGCTTGAACTCATCTTGAAACTTCCACCAACGCTTGGACTTCCAATAAGCTTTAACATTCCCAAGTGAATTCACCAAGCCTTGATGAAGTTCTTCACAAGCTTTGAGCTCCCAAAATTGATCCTCTTGTATGCCGGGATCCCAAATCTTGTTTCTACACCCGTCTGTAAGTTGGTCATCGTTGTTCCAACCGGGTGGCAAGCAAGCCAAATTCTCAATGCAATACCAAACTCTTCTCTTTGATCCAACCAAGTGATCAGAAGTCCAACCCTTGCATCTAGCTCTTGAAGTCTCAACCTTGATGAGCCTTGATTTGCAACTCCAACCACTAAACATCCTTCTCTTATGCTTAATTCCACAAAGCTTCCTAAGTTGGCCGTCCGTTTCAAGAATACCATACTCAAGTGGGATAGGAAGGCGAATAGAGATAAGTTTTACCCACTTAAATGAAGGAGTAGATAGAAACCTAGGTAGAGAAGTTTCCAACGATCTTGACAAAGCATGTTCAACTCCCGTCCATCCTTTCCGAAGGACTTCCACTTCGACATCATTCTCAAACTTACTCAGAGAAGGTTCTTCATACCCAAGGAGTTCATTTGCAGATGTAGATTCATCACTAGGAAGACTTGATTCATGATCATCATCACCAAGGGAACTTTCTTCTTGGTCTATCCCATCCAATTCTTTATAGGGAATATGCCATGGAAGTTGTGCACTATCCTCTGTGACATCAATTTCAATCTTCTTGGAAGAATATTCTACAACTCTTGATTTCCATGGAGGTTCGGCATCTCCTAAGTCTTCAACCACTTCTTCCTCTTCAACTATTATGGCTTCCTCCACTTGTTCCAATTCAAAGGCACATTCCTCACTTTCCACCGGAGTCTCTAGTGTCTCCTTCATGCTACGCTCTTCTATTGATTCTCCACATGTAGTCGTGGGAGTGCTTTGAGTGTTGATGTGCAGAGAGGCTAAGTTACCTACTACCTCAGTCAAGGTAGCTATGAATTCTTGTGTCCTCTTTTGCATCTCTCTTTGCTCTTGAAGAAGAATACTTAGAGTGTCATCCATTGAAGATTGGGGTGGATATGAGGGTTCATTGCATGGGAGGAAAGGTTCATGATATGAGGGTGGTTCATCATAATCAGGTTGTGGTAGTTCAACACTCTCTATCTTTTTCACTTGTTGCACAACACACTTCAATCCCTTGTTCTCAAGTTGAGATTCTTTAGCCATTAGAGCTTTGTGTGCTTTCCGGCTTTCCACTCGCTCTATTTGATGGATGGTTTCTTGAAGTTGATCCAGTGTCTCCTTGAGACGATCCCTTGACTCTTGTTTCGCTTGGATAACATGATTAAGATCATATACCTCTTGGATTGATGGATATGGACAAGGTGTATATGAAGGTGGTGGTTCTTGGGAGTAATTGGGTTGGAATTGGGGTGGCTCTATGTATGGTTCATATGGCTCATAAGGTGGTTGGTATGGTGGATAAGGATTAAGATCATATGAGGGTGTTTGGTAGTAGGTGACTTGTGAGTATGGTGGTTCAAAGCTATGTTAAGGAGCGGGTTCATATGCATATGGTGGGGCTTGTTGGGGGTCCACCATAGTTATTGAATTGATATGCATCCTGGAATGGCTCTTGTTCATAGTATGTTGGTGGGGGTTGTTGATTGTCACAGAAAGGTCCACCATAACCATTGTATTAGGATGCATCGTAGAATGGTTGTTGCTCATGGCACATTGGAGGATGTTGTTGCCAAAAGGGTTGATCAAATCCTTGTGGCTTTGATGACTTGCATCATCTACCTTTTTTCTTATATAAAAAGGACCATAAAAGAGCATAATCTCATTTGATCATTGCAATTCATGCATTATTTGATGAATATTATGGTACATTGCTTTGAAATGGGTTTATGCTAATTTTCAGGTGAAAAAGACATCAAAAAGGGAAGAAAACAACAAAACAAGGCTGGGCGTGTGAAACTGGCGTGCCACTTGGAGCAAACGCCACAAAAATGTTCCTGGCATGCCATGCCAATTCTAAATTCCAGAGAAGCACAATTGAACATTTTGCATGGGCGTGGCACGCCAGAAGCTGGGCGTGGCACGCCAGTGTAATTTTCCATAGAGCAATGTTGAAGGCCACTAAAGGGGCGTGGCACGCCTAGCCCATCACATACTGTGGGCGTGCCACTTGAACCATGGGGCGTGGCATGCCAATTCATCCATTCAGAGGGGATCATCACTTGGGCGTGCCACTTGGTATCGAAGGCGTGGCACGCCAGCATCAACTTATCACTTTGGCGTGCCACTTGAAGGCCCAGGCGTGGCACGCCAATCTTAGAAGACCCACACAAAAGGGGCGTGCCACTTGAGCATCAAGGCGTGGCACGCCAGTACAAGATTCCAGAAAGCAAGGTTGAAGGCCAAAAGGGTGGGCGTGCCACTTGATGTCGAAGGCGTGGCACGCCAGCCTCAAATTGTCACTTGGGCATGCCACTTGAAGACCCAGGCATGGCACGCCAACACTCAAGGAAGCCAAAGCAAAGCTGGGCGTGCCACTTGGAGGACCAGGCGTGGCACGCCAATTACTGGACCAAGGCAAATTGCTGGGCATAGCACGCCAGTTATATTTTCCAGAGAGGAAGATAGAAGGCCAACCATATGGGCGTGCCACTTTGTATCGAAGGCGTGGCACGCTAGCCCTAAAATTTCACTTGGGCATGCCACTTGAGTCTCAGGCGTGGCAAGCCAGCATCACCAATCAACCAAGAAGACCTGGGCGTGCCACTTGAGTTCTGGGCATGGCACACCAGCGAAGGAACCAAGCACACAAATGGAGCGTGGCACCGCAAACCCTGGGCGTGCCACGCTAATTCAGTTTTCCAGAGAGAAAGACCAAGCACACACAATAGGCGTGGCACGCCAGACCTTAGGCGTCCCATGCTAGTTCAACTTTCCAGAAGCAAGAAGAAAAGGGAGAAGGCCTGGGCGTGCCACTTGAGGTCGAAGGCGTGGCACGCCAAGCTACACAAGTAATTAAAGAACCTTGGGCATGCCACTTGGGCTCGAAGGCGTGGCACGCCAGGGATGCCAATGAAGGAGGGCGTGCCACTTGAAGAGTTGGGCGTGGCACGCCAAGCCAGAATTAGAGCTGTGCATGGCACGCCACTGAAGCGCCAATCATACGCCAGCTGGAAGATCATGTTTATTGAGTTTCTTTTCCCTCCAAATTGTAATTTTCTTTTCACTTTTGTATTTTCTTTATTTTCTAGTGCTAGGAGTAGTATAAATAACCCCTAAAAGTACTGAGAAGGAGTTAAGCAGTTGAGCTATTAGTTATAGTTAGATTTACTTTTCACTTTATCATCTCTTCCATCTCTTGTACTTTTCTTTGAGCTATGAGTAGCTAAATTCCCTCTCATTGAGGGAGGGAGCTCTGTTGTACTTGATGGATTAATGATAGTGAATTTCTTTTTCTCTTCATCCTCTCTTTGATTTGCTGGAAGGAATTTTGTTTTAATGATAGTGTTCAATCACCTTGGAAAAGGGATTGAATGCAAAATGGGTTTCATGGGAACCTTGGAAAAGGAAACATGAAACCAAGCTAGAAATCCATTCTCACACTTGAGTAGGATCTAGGTTTTGGTGTTTGGATATGGTGACATATAATCATCCCTCTACTTGGACCTATGATGATGTGTGGTATAATCAGGGACCAAACATATCTCTCTTCATGAGCAATTAGACCAAGGAATTGGCTATTGATCAAGATCTGAGAGATTGAGTCACCAAGGGATTGGGGCTCAATCAATCATGATTGCCAAGAGGTCAGTGAGTTGCATGATTGAAGAGGATATGAGCTGGATTTAATCCAAAGATACAACATCTCCTGATCTCAATGAATTCCCCTATTCTTATCTTCCATTCTCTTTATAGCTTTCTTTATATTCTGCAAATCCCCATTCCCATTTACTTTTGAGTCATTTATGTTCCTACATTTTATATTATTGCCATTTCTGTTTCTGCACTTTACTGCTTATGTTTACTTTTGAGCCATTTATGTTTCTGCCCATTTACAATTCTGCACTCACAATTCATTCTGCTTAGCTTAACTAATTCACCAATGAATTAAAGTTGCTCAAATCTACCAATCTCTGTGGATATGATCCCACTCCACTGTGGGTTATTACTTGACGATAAATTTTGGTGCGCTTGCCAAAAGAACGGATTCATCATTTTTATATGGGGTGTGAATTCGACTCATCAGGCTCCTCCCATCTTTGATTCTCCCAACCTTGATGCATATTCTCATTGTACATTCCATTCCCTACAACAAAATTTGAACTAAACTCATAGCCAAAGGGGTGAGAATTCATAGTTGCAAGTAAAAATAAAAGCTAATAAAAAAATAAGCAACAAAGTCCTAAAACTAAGAAAAACTAACAAATAAGCAAAAGACAAATATGTACAATAACCAATAATAAGGCACACATTTGTAATTCCCCGGTAACGGCGCCAAAAATTGATGGGGTAAAAATCGTCGGTAAAGAATTCACAAAAATAAGCGAGTTGTAAGTATAGATCTAAACCGAAAATTAAACCTCAATCAAATTTAATTTGTTTGTCACTTAAGCGAACCCAATAAAATTAACCAAAGTATTAAACCTCGGGTCATCTCTCAAGGAATTGCAGGGAAGTGTACTTATAATTGGTTATGAGATAATATATTTTTGGGTTTTTAAATGTTGGACAAGGAATATAAATGACAAGGAAATAAACTAATAATTAAGAAAAGTCCTAGCAAGGATTGATAATTAGAATTCCTATCCCCATTATCATAGTCACTTGTGATGGTAATTGCCTTTTGCTCTCACTTAGTTAACCTCTAACAATTGAAGGTAAGTCAAGTGAGAAATTCAACTTGAGTTCACAAGTCCTGATCAAAGATTAGAGTTAGTGAAGCTTAAGTCAAGTAGCAACTTTCAAGAGTCTCCAAATTACTCAATTCAAGCTAAGAACATAAAAAAGCTAACTTAAAATCCAACCAAGCATTTTATCAAACACTTGGTGGGCGCAAAATAAAAGCATAGAAAAATGATAGAAAATGTAAAATCTAAAACCAACAATTGCAAGCATCAATGATAATAAATAAAGAAAGAAGCAATAAACATGAAATACCTAAAATTGCATTAAAAGTGAAATCAAATCTAACATGAGAATTCATAAACTAAAGTGGCAACATAAAGTAATCAATAAGGGGAATAAATAAGCTAGAATGTTAGAACAATTAAAAGTAGAAGAGAAACTAAATTGAAATAAGATAGAATTCAGAAATTGAAAAGGAATAAAACTAAGAACCCTAAAACCTAGAGAGAGGAGAGAGCCTCTCTCTCTAGAAAACTATATCTAAAACCTAAAATTATGTGAATTAAAGTTGAATGAATGATTCCCCCACTCTGCAGCCTCTATTATGTGTTTTCGGACTTGGAACTGGGCCAAAAGGAGCCCAAAAATCGCCCCCAGCGTCTTCTGTGTAATGCAGCACATGATGCTCTGTCACACGTACGCGTCGCTTGGCAAAAATCCTGGTCACGCATACGCGTCAGTCACGTGTACGAGTCGCTGCCAGCTTCTCAAAACACCATTTTCTTGCGTTCCTTCCACTTTTGCATGCTTCCTTTCCATCCTCTAAGCCATTCCTGCCCTATAAACCCTGAAAACACTTAACAAACATATCACGACATCGAATGGTAATAAGAGAGGATTAAACATAGCAAATTTAAGGCTAAAGAAGCATGTTTTCAATCATAGCACAAAATTAGAAAGGAAAATGTAAAACATGCGAATTCTATGAATAAGTGTGAGAATAGTGGATAAAATCCACTCAATTAAGCACAAGATAAACCCTAAAAATGGGGTTTATCATTTGTGCTTGAATTCTTTCTTGAATACCCACCAATCTTGCATATCCAATATATTCACTAGGATCCCAAACTAGGCACACAAAGCCTTCAAGCAAAAGTTGTTGATTGTTGAAGTGAATTTCAGGGTCCCAAATCTTGTTTTTGCATCCGTCTTCAAGTTGATCTTTGTGGTTTCACTCGGGTGACAAGCAAGCCAAATTCTCAATTAGACATCCAAACACCCTCCTAAATCCAATCAATTGAGCGTGACTCCAACCCTTGCACCTAAACCTTGATGATGCAACCACAATGAACCTAGAATGGTGTTTCCAACTACTAACCATCTCCCTTTTTCTCTTAAAGCCACAAAGAGCTCTAAGTTGACCATCTGTCTCATGCTATCCATATTCAAGCGAAATAAGAAAGCTTAAGGATATGAAATTTACCCACTTGAATGAAAGAATGGATGGTGATGGCTTGGGGAGACGTATTTCCAATGGTCTTGCAAGTTTCACTCCCTTCTACTCTTCTTTGATTACCTCCACCTCTTGACAACTTGCTTCAATTTCCAATTCTTCCTCACCAAATTCTTCTAGCTCTTCCCTATCACTCAAATCATAAACCGGAGATTGAGTAAAATCTACCTCAATATCAACCTCAAATTCCATGGGGGGAAGACTTTACAAGATCATCAAGGGGATTTGTAAGTGTAGCAAAAAATCATTAATGATGAAATCCACTTCTTGATCAATTTTCCTCAATTCTCTAACCACTTCCTTAACACCAATGATCTCAACTTCCTCCTCTTGTTGTAACTCTTGCTTCAACTCCTTTTTTTCACTTTGAAGCTTCAAGTCCTCTTTCTCATTACACTCCTCAACTAGTCTCCCCCATTTAATATTGGGAGTGTCTTGATTACATGAGCATAGGTGGGAGGCTATGCGGTTAACAACTTCAGTCATGGTATCCACCATGATTTCCAACCCCTTTAGCTCCTTTTAATCCTCTTCTTCTTGCTTTTGAATACGAGAATAAAGATCTTTTTGTTCTCGCATTAAGGGTTGGAGAACTTCATTTAATGAAGGAGATGGTGAAGAGAATGGCTTATTGTTTGGGAGGAAAGTTTCATAATTGGAAGGTGGTTCATATTGGTAAAAGTATGGAGGTGGTGTACATGGAGAAGGTGGTTCTTGGGGGTATTGATGTTGGAATAGTGATGGCTCTAGATATGGCTCATATGGTCATTGGTATGGTGGGTATGGGTTAGGATCATATGGAGGTGAATAGTAGAATGGGACTTGTAAGTAAGATTGACAACAATATTGAGGGTTTGATTCATAATTGTGCACATTATGGGGTAGATTATTACCATAAGAGACCGAAGGAGGTTGTTGCCATGAAGATTGCTCATAACCGTAGGGCTCCTCCTTAACTTAATTTTTATTCCCATAATGTGATCCTTCATTGAAGCTTTCATTCCCTACAACATAATTGTAGCCAAACTCAGCCAAAGGGATGAGAATTCATAGTAGCAAAAGGAAATAAAAACAAAGAACTAATAAGAAACAAAGAAACAAAATCCTAACTACTAACTCAAACAAGCAAACAAACAAAGAGCAAACTATTCACAATATTCACATATATACAATACCCAATAACAAGCATACATTGCAATTCCCCAGCAACAGCGCCAAAAACTTGGTGTGAAGATTTATACCGGTTTGGAATTTAATAAAATAATTTCGTTGTGAGCATAACCCAAACCTACAATCGATCCTCACATCAAAGTTTAATTTTGGTTGTCACAAGTTTAACCCAATAAAAATAACCGAGAGTATTACTCCTGAGTTGTTCTCCCTAGGAATTGCAATCGAATACTCAATTATTGGTTATGAGGTTCACAAAGGTAGGTTGATGATAAAAAGCAAGAAATTAAATGGCAAGAAAATAAATCAAGTAACTAAAGATAACAAATAATAAAGAGGCATTCATAGCAAGAATTAAGAATCAAGGCTTTCTATCCTAGTCATTAATCATGACACAATAATTGCCAAGAGATAATCCTATTTCGTTATCTCCAACATCGGGAGAAAATCAAATAAGACTAGCTAATCTCAATCCATAAGTCCTAATCAACTTACTAATTGAATTAGCAAAATATTAGAGTCAATGGAAATAATATTAACTAACAACTCTAGATCAGCAACATAAGTTGGGTATTAATGACTCAAGAGTACCTAATTTCTCTTTTCAAGCCAAGAATGCTCAAAAACTACTCTAAACCTAAGCCAAGTATTTTATCAAACACTTGGTGTGCATAAAAATAAAAGCATAGTAAATTGCAACAAATATAAACCCTAAACTACTAAATGCAAGATGACAATAACAACAACTCAAACAAACATTAATAACATGAAAACATCAACATTGCATTAAATGGCAATAAAAATTAACAAGAGTTCATAAAACTAAAAAGTAGCTCAAAAGAGAAATTAATAAGAAGAAATAAGAGAATTAAACTACTAGAGCATGAAAATGTAAAGAGAACTACACTAAAAAAAGAATTAAAATCTGAAATTAAAGAGAAAATTAACCTAAGAATCCTAATTCTAGAGAGAAGAGGGAGCTTCTCTCTCTAGAAAACTATCCTAAAACATGTTTCTATCTATCCATAATTTCTCCCCCTTCATCATTCTTCAATTTGGCATGAAATAGCTTCAGAAATGAGTTGGATTGGGCTTGGAAAGCCCTGAAATCGCTGGTCACATGTTCATATTAATGAGGCAAGTTTTTTCCCAGTATGCGTATGCATACTATAAGCATGCATATGCATACGTCTTAACCCAGCGTCTACTTTGGCAAATTGCATATCATTTTAAAGTTTCAGATGTAAAATTTCCAACGCAACTATAACCGCCTCATTTGGACCTTTGTAGCTCAAGTTATGATCAATTTAGTATCAAGAGGTCAGGGTTGACAGCTCCACACATCCTTCATTTCTTCATGAATTCTCTACTTTTGCATACTTTTCCTTCATTCTTCCAAGCCATCCTTGTCTTCTAAAACTTCAATCACTTAAACAAACATATCAAAGCATCAAATGGAATAAGGATGAATTAAAATTAGAAAATTAAGGGCATAAAAAGCATGTTTTCACTCTTAAAAACAAATTAGGAAGAATTCACAAAACCATGCTATTTCAATGAATAAATGTGAGAATAGTTGATAAAATCTACTAAATTCAACACAAGATAAACTCTAAAAATGGGGTTTATCATTGATTGTCATAGTTTTTTCTATTTCTTGCAATTTATGAAGTTTTATGTTTATGTACACCAAGTATTTAATAAAATATTTTCTTTAGTCATGGAGTAGATTTTTTTTCTTTTCTTGGCTTGAGGTTGAGAAATTAGGTGACCTTGAGTCATTGATGTCCAATATTAATTGGTAATTTAGGGTTGTTAATTAATCTTGTTTCTATTGACGCTAATCTTTTACTAATTCAATTAGTAAGTTAGTTAGAACTTATGGATTAGGATTAATTATGCCTATTTGACTTTTCTCAATATGTAGATGGTGACAAAGTGGGATTAACTCTTCATAATTGTCATATTTGTGGTCAATGATAAAGATAATAATCCTTGACTCATCAACCCTAGCCAAAGACTTTTAGCACTTGAATTTGATTATTTTTACTTGTCATTTGCCTTCATTGTTCTTAGTTTAATTGCCTTGGATATTCAGTTATTATTTACATATTTAATTTCTTATAATTTAAATTCTCGTTTATTACGATCAAACCTCTAGTCTCTCATAGCCAATGATTAAGCATCCGAATGCAATTCTTAGGGAGAACGAGCTGAGATTAAAACTCTCGGTATTTGTTTTAAATTTGTGACTTCTTTTACTAAACTTTGAAAAGTGTTGAATTTCGGTTTAGAGCTACGACGAGCTTGAGTTTTAAACATGTGAATTTTCTATACTGGTGTTTAGCGCTCATCATTTTTTAGCGCCGTTGCCGGAGAGTTTCAATGTGTGTTTGTTATTGTGTGCTTGTTATTGGCTATTCTGACACAAGGACCCATAGAAAGAATTTTCCCAATAATTATTATGAAGAATTTGCCCATAGAAAGTTTCTCATCATTCTATGCTAATTATTATGAAGACAACATGGAGAAAGTTTTCCTTTGAGGTTAAGAAATTCCCATAAAGCCAGACAACATTAGAAACATCCTCAATATTTAGTGGCTTTCACAGGAAAAGGATGAATATGCTAAGTTGACAGCCCGGCTAACAGATAAGGTTCAGTGGGATGCTATCCTCTAAAAGCTCTGTGAGCCAAACTCCAATTGGACTTACAACCATAAAGGGGTTCAGATTAGACTGGAGGAAAACCAGCTAAATAAGGAGGCCACCACATGGCTCTATCTGATCTTTAGCTATGGCCACCCAAACACACTTCATGGACATTACAAACGACACTGCAATTATGTTGTATTGCATATTGGATGGAAGGTGGGTGGAACTCCACAAGCTAATCCATAACAAGATGAAGGACACTTTTAAATCCCAAGTGTGTGCTTCCATTCCAGTCTTGTCATGCAATTAGCTGCATCATATGACATTCATCTGCAGGAGAAAAATTGACAGTTGAGACCTCGGAGGGGGACAAGATCATTCTGAGAGGGTTGAAGTTCAAGGGTGAAGTTGCTGAATCATCAAGACCTCAGTGTCGCCAGTCTACCTCTGAGGGTTCTTCTTCGAACCTGATGGCAGCCATCTGGCAGAGGCTCACATGCATGGAGACTCGGATCATGCACCATTTGGCGAGCAATGACCATCGCAACAAGCGACAAAGTGAGTAGATTATAAAGATGCTTAAAGGACAAGATCCGGGTCCAGAGGAGCCAGATACACCGGAGGAGGAGATTGAGCAGCCTACTGACCAAGAGAGCGGAGCGAAGAGGAGCAAGACGAATCTACAGAGGTCGAGATGGATGATAAAGAGGACTCTTTCCACTCCACATGACTTCATGAAGCACTAAGGACAATGTGATAAACCCATATTTTATGATTCATCTTGTGCTCAAATTGAATATTTTTATCAATTCTTCACCCACTTATTCATATGGATTGCATGGTTTTACTTTCCCTTTCTTATTTTATGATATATGTGAAAAACATGTTTCCTATGCTTTAAAAATATTAATTTTAATTATCCTTTATTACCATTCGAAGCCGTAATTTGTGTGTTAAGTATTTTCAGGCCTCATAGGGCAGGAAAGGCTCAAAGGACGAAAAGGAAACATACAAAAATGGAAGGAAAGCACAAAAATGGTGTTTTGAAGAAAAGGCAGCGACACAAACGCATGGACGATGCGAACGCGTGCCTAGCGCGAAATGGTATCGACACAAACGCGTGACTGACGCGGACGCGTGCCTTGAGCAGAATGCAAATGACGTGTACGTGTGACTGACGCATACGCGTGACCAGGAAAACTCCCAGATGACGTGAACGCATGATCCACGCAAATGCGTGACAGACGCCACGTACAAGAATCTGCAGAAAATGCCCCCAGCGATTTCTGGACCCCTTTTTCGGCCCAATTCCAAAACCAGAAACACAGAATATAAGCCAGAGAATGGGGGTATCAAACAAAAACTTAGAGACGAATTACAACTTTCATAATTCATAATTTTAGGATTAGATGTAGTTTTTAGAGAGAGAGGTTCTCTCCTCTCTCTTAGGTTTTAGGATTAGGATTCCTTTTATTTTTATTACTTCAATGCCAGGTTCAACATTCCTTTAATTAATGTTTCTCTTCTATTTTTATTTATTCCAATGCTTTTACTTGTTAATGTTCCAATTTAGCTTATGAACCTTTTCATGTCAAGATTTGAATATTCTATTTAATATTATTTGAGGTATTTCAGATCAATGATTGTCTTATTCTATTTATGATGCTTTCAATTTAATTTAGATTTATTTTCCCCTTTTGGTTTTGGTTAAGTGATTGGTAACACTTGAGTTATCAAACTCAGTTGTTGATTGAAATTGGAATCGCTGATTGATTTGAATCGCTCTAAAAGCTAGTCTTCCCATAGGAGTTGACTAGGACTTGAGGATCAAATTAATCAGTCCACTTGACTTTCCTTTACTTTAGTAAGGGTTGACTAAGTGGGATTGAAAACTGATGAGCGGATAATTTATACGCTTTTCGGCATTGTTTTTAGTATATTTTTAGTAGGATCTAGTTACTTTTTAGGGATGTTTTTATTAGTTTTTATGTTAAATTCACATTTCTGGACTTTACTATGAGTTTGTGTGTTTTTCTGTGATTTCAGGTATTTTCTGGCTGAAATTGAGGGACTTGAGCAAAAATCAGATTCAGAGGTTGAAGAAGGACTGCTGATGCTGTTGGATTCTGACCTCCCTACACTCAAAGTGGATTTTCTAGAGCTACAGAACTCAAAATGGCGCGCTTCCAATTGCGTTGGAAAGTAGACATCTAGGGCTTTCTAGCAATATATAATAGTCCATACTTTGGCTGAGATTAGATGACGCAAAAGGGCGTTGAACGCTAGTTCTACGCTACAGTCTAGAGTTAAACGCCAGAAACACGTTACAAACCAGAGTTGAACGCCAAAAACACGTTATAACTTGGCGTTCAACTCCAAAAGAAGCCTCTGCACGTGTAAACTTTAAGCTCAGCCCAAGCACACACCAAGTGGGCCCCGAAAGTGGATTTATGCATCAATTACTTACTTTTGTAAACCCTAGTAGCTAGTTTAGTATAAATAGGACTTTTTACTATTGTATTAGACATCTTATGATCTTTTGAACCATTTTTAGATCAGATTGATCACGTTGGGGGCTGGCCTCTCGGCCATGCCTGAACCTTCATCACTTATGTATTTTCAACGGTAGAGTTTCTACACTCCATAGATTAAGGTGTGGAGCTCTGCTGTTCCTCATGATTTAATGCAAAGTACTATTGTTTTTCTATTCAATTTAACTTATTCCGCTTCTAAGGTATCCATTCGCACCCAAGAACATGATGAATGTGATGATTATGTGACGCTCATCATCATTCTCACTTATGAATGCGTGCCTGACAAACACTTCCGTTCTACATGCAAACAAGCTAGAATGAGTATCTCTTAGATATCTAATACAGAGGACCGAGTCCGAGATATTAGTATCTTCGTGGTATAAGTTAGAACCCATGGATGGCCATTCTTGAGATCCGGAAAGTCTAAACCTTGTCTGTGGTATTCCGAGTAGGATCTGGGAAGGGATGGCTGTGACGAACTTCAAACTCACGAGTGCTGGGCGTAGTGACAGACGCAAAAGGATAGTAAATCCTATTCCAGTATGATCGAGAACCTCCAGATGATTAGCCATGCTGTGACAGAGCATTTGGACCATTTTCACAGAGAGGATGAGATGTAGCCATTGACAACGGTGATGCCCTTACAGAAAGCTTGCCATGGAAAGGAGTAAGACTGATTGGATGAAGACAGCAGGAAAGCAGAGGTTCAGAGGAACGAAAGCATCTCTATACGCTTATCTGAAATTCTAACAAATGAATTACATAAGTATTTCTATCTTTATTTTCTATTTATTATTATTATTCGAAAACTCCATAACCATTTGATATCCGCCTGACTGAGATTTACAAGGTGACCATAGCTTGCTTCATATCAACAATCTCCGTGAGATCGACCCTTACTCACGTAAGGTTTTATTACTTGGACGACCCAGTGCACTTGCTGGTTAGTTGTGCGAAGTTGTGAAGTTATGTTTGGACCATGGTATTGTGCACCAGTTTGTTGGCGCCATTGCCAGGGAGAGAACGAACAACAAATTTTACAACCTTAGAGTAACAATTTCGCATACCAAGTTTTTGGTGCCGTTGCCGGGGATTGTTCGAGTTTGGACAATTGACGATTCATCTTGTTGCTCAGATTAGGTAATTTTCTTCTTATTTTATTTTCAAAAAGTTTTCAAAAAATTTTTCAAAAATCTTTCAAAAATTTTCCCTTTGTTTTCAAAAATTATTTCAGAATTTTTAAGAATGAATTCTAGTGTTTCATGAAGCATGTGAAGCCTGGCTGGCTGTAAAGCCATGTCTAAATTCTTTTGGACTGGGGCTTCCAACCCAACATTATCAAGAGCAAGCTAGTTGTTGCTAATCCATCAGCTGCTGTATGCTTGATTTGTCACTTAAAGCTTGGCTGGGCATTGGCCATGTCTAGTGTTTTGGACCAGAGCTTTCATTGAAAGCTTGGCTGGCTAGTGAGCCATGTCTAATTCCTGGACTGAAGCTTTAGACTAAGAATGCAAGATTCCTGGAATTCATATTAAAAATTTTGGAATCCTTATTTTTCTTTTTCAAATTAATTTTCAAAAAATACAAAAAAAAAATTAGAAAATCATAAAAATAAAAAATATTTCATGTTTCTTGTTTGAGTCTTGAGTCAAATTGTAAGTTTGGTGTCAATTGCATACTCATTTTGCATTTTTCGAAAATTCATGCATTCATAGTGTTCTTCATGATCTTCAAGTTGTTCTTGGTAAATCTTCTTGTTTGATCTTGATGTTTTCTTGTTTTGTGTCTTTTCTTGTTTTTCATGTGCATTTTTGCATTCATAGTGTCTGAACATGAAAGATTTCTAAGTTTGGTATCTTGCATGTTTTCTTTGCATATAAAATTTTCAAAAATAAGTTCTTGATGTTCATCATGATCTTCAAAGTGTTCTTGGTGTTCATCTTGACATTCATAGCTTCTTGCATGCATTCATTATTTTGATCCAAAATTTTCATGCATTGAGTATTTTTCATGTTTCTCTCTTTCATCATTAAAAATTCAAAAATAAAAAAAATATCTTTTCCTTTTTCACTCATAAATTTCGAAAATTTGAGTTGACTTTTTCAAAACTTTTTAAAAAAACTTAGTTGTTTCTTATGAGTCAAATCAAATTTTCAATTTAAAAATCTTATCTTTTTCAAATCTTTTTCAAAAATCATATCTTTTCCATTTTTTATTTATTTATTTTCGAAAATTTCAAAAATATTTTTAAAAATATTTTTCAAAAATCTTTTTCTTAATTTTATATCATATTTTCGAAAATATCATCAACAATTAATGTTTTGATTCAAAAATTTCAAGTTTGTTACTTACTTGTTAAGAAAGATTCAAACTTTAAATTCTAGAATCATATCTTGTGATTTCTTGTGAGTCAAGTCATTAATTATGATTTTAAAAATCAAATCTTTTTTAAAACTAATTCTAATCATATCTTCCTATCATATCTTTTTTTTTAAATCTTATCTTTTTCAAAAATTTGACTTTCAAATATCTTTTCTAACTTCTTATCTTCTTATCTTTCCAAAATTGATTTTCAAATCTTTTTCAACTAACTAACTCTCTCTCTAATTTTCGAAAATCTCTTCCCTCTTTTTCAAAAATTCTTTTTAATTAAATAGTTATTTCAATTTTCAATTTTAATTTGATTTCATTCCTAATTTTCGAAAATCACTAACCCCTTTTCAAAATTTTATTTTCGAAAATCCTCCTTCTCTCTCATCTCCTTCTATTTATTTATTCATCTACTAACACTTCATCTCACCCAAATTCGAACCCCCTCTGCCATCTGTGTTCGAATTTTCTCTTCTTCCCTTCTTTACATTACATTCATTTCTTCTTCTACTCACACAGGGGAACCTCTATACCTGGGTAAAAAGGATCCCTATTATTATTATTTTTCTGTTCCCTCTTTTTCATATGAGCAAGAGCAAGGATGATGAGCGGATAATTTATACGCTTTTTGACATTGTTTTTAGTATGTTTTTAGTAGGATCTAGTTACTTTTAGGGATGTTTTCATTACTTTTTATGTTAAATTCACATTTCTGGACTTTACTATGAGTTTGTGTATTTTTCTGTGATTTCAGGTATTTTCTGGCTGAAATTGAGGGACTTGAGCAAAAATCAGATTCAGAG
>NC_029791.2:106173847-106174310 GCF_000816755.2 Arachis ipaensis
GGAAGTGGATTTATGCATCAATTACTTACTTCTGTAAACCCTAGTAGCTAGTTTATTATAAATAGGACCTTTCACTATTGTATTAGACGTCTTTTTGACCATCTTTGGACGCCTGGTTCTTAGATCAAAGGGGCTGGCCATTCGGTCATGCCTGGACCTTTCACTTATGTAATTTTAACGGTAGAGTTTCTACACTCCATAGATTAAGGTGTGGAGCTATGCTGTTCCTCAAAGATTAATGCAAAGTACTACTATTTTCTATTCAATTCATCTTGTTTCGCTTCCAAGATATTCATTCGTACTTCAATCTGAATGTGATGAATGTGACAATCATCATCATTCCCTATGAACGCGTGCCTGACAACCACTTCTGTTCTACCTTCGATTGAATGAGTATCTCTTAGATCTCTTAATCAGAATCTTCGTGGCGTAAGCTAGAATGATGGCGGCATTCAAGAGAATC
>NC_029791.2:106175490-106180181 GCF_000816755.2 Arachis ipaensis
AGGACAAGAACATTCTTGTTGAAGCAGACCCTGAACCTGAAAGGACTCTGAAAAGGAAACTAAGAGAAGCTAAAATACAACAATCCAGAGACAACCTTACAGGAATTTTCGAACAAGAAGAGGATATGGCAGCCAAAAATAATAATAATGCAAGGAGGATGCTTGGTGACTTTACTGCACCTAATTCCACTGAATGGAATGCAAGCTGCATCCAACAGTACTCAAGAGGCATCTTCTGAAGAAGAAGCTTATGATCCTGAGAACCCTGCAATAGCAAAGGTGAATTACATGGGTGAACCATATGGAAACACCTATAATCTTTCATGGAGAAATCACCCAAATCTCTCATGGAAGGATCAACAAAAGCCTCAATAAGGCTTTAATAATGGTGGAAGAAACAGGTTTAGCAATAGCAAGCCTTTTCCATCATCCACTCAGCAACAGACAGAGAACTCTGAACAAAATACCTCCAATTTAGCAAACTTAGTCTCTGATCTATCTAAGGCCACTGTGAGTTTTATGAATGAAACAAGGTCCTCCATTAGAAATTTGGAGGCACAAGTGGGCCAGCTGAGTAAGAAGATCACTGAAACCCCTCCTAGTGCTCTCCCAAGCAATACAGAAGAAAATCCAAAAGGAGAGTGCAAGGCCATTGACATAGTCAACATGGCCGAACCCACAAGAGAGGAGGAGAACATGAATCCCAAGGAGGAAGACCTCCTGGGACGTCCAGTGATCAACAAGGAGTTTCCCTCTGAGGAACCAAAGGAATCTGAGACTCATCTAGAGACCATAGAGATTCCATTGAACCTCCTTATGCTATTCATGAGCTCTGAAGAGTATTCTTCTTCTGAAGAGAATGAAGATGTTACTAAAGAGCAAGTTGCCAAGTTTCTTGGTGCAATCATGAAGCTGAATGCCAATTTATTTAGTAATGTAACTTGGGGAGATGAACCTCCCCTGTTCACCAATGAACTAAATGCATTGGATCAACTGAGATTGCCTCAGAAGAAACAGGATCCTAGAAAGTTCCTAATACCTTGTACCATAGGCACCATAACCTTTGAGAAGGCTCTATGTGACCTTGGGTCAGGAATAAACCTCATGCCACTCTCTGTAATGGAGAAACTTGGAATCTTTGAGGTGCAAGCTACTAAAATCTCATTAGAGATGGCAGACAATTCCAGAAAAGAGGCTTATGGACAAGTAGAGGACGTGTTAGTAAAGGTTGAAAGCCTTTACATCCCTGCTGATTTCATAATCCTAGATACTGGGAAGGATGAGGATGAATCCATCATCCTTGGAAGACCCTTCCTAGCCACAGCAAGAGCTGTGATTGATGTTAACAGAGGTGAACTAGTCCTTCAATTGAATGGGGACTCCCTTGAGTTTAAAACTCAAGGACATCTTTCTGCAAACATGGAAAAGAGGCACAGTAAGCTTCTCTCAAAACAGAGTCAACAAGAGCCCCCACAGTCAAACTCTAAGTTTGGTGTTGGGAGGCCACAACCAAACTCTAAGTTTGGTGTTGAACTCCCATATCCAAACTCTAATTTTAGTGTTGGGGAGTCTCAACAATGCTCTGAACATCTGTGAGGCTCCATGAGAACCCACTGTCAAGCTATTGACATTAAAGAAGCGCTTGTTGGGAGGCAACCCAATTTTTATTTATCTAATTTTATTTTTATCTTTGTTGTTCTTTCATGTTTTATTAGGTTCATGATCATGTGGAGTCACAAAATAAATAGAAAAATTAAAAACAAAATAAAAAATAACAGAAGAAAAATCACACCCTGGAGGAAGGACTAACTGGCGTTTAAACGCCAGTAAGGAGCATCTGGCTGGCGTTCAACGCCAGAACAGAGCATGGATCTGGCGTTGAACGCCCAAAACAAGCAGCATCCTGGTGTTCAGACGCCAGGAATGCACACTGAGGAAAGCTGGCGCTGAACGCCAGAAACAAGCATGAAGCTGGTGTTCAACGCCAGAAACATGCTGCAGATGGGTGCTAAACGCCCAGAACAAGCATCAATTCGGCGTTTAAATGCCAGAATTGCATGCAAAGGCATTTTACATGCCTAATTGGTGCAGGGATGCAATTCCTTGACACCTCAGGATCTGTGGACCCCACAGGATCCCCACCTACCACCACTCACTCTCTTCCCTCTTCTCAATGTTCATCCTCTATTCCCAATAAACACTCTTCCCCAAAACTCTTCACCAATCACCTCAATCTCTCTTTCCTATCACCACTCACATCCATCCACTCTTCCCCATAAACCTACCTCATAAACTCCACCTACCTTCAAAATTCAAAATCAATTTTCCACCCAAACCCACCCTATATAGCCGAAACTAAACCCCCTCCCCTCCCTATATAAAGCCCTCCATTCTTCCTCATTTTCACACAACACAACCCTCTCTTCCCCTTCTTGGCTGAATACACCTCTCCCTCCTCTCCTCCATATTTTCTTCTTCTTCTTCATCTATTCTTTCTTCTCTTGCTCGAGGGCGAGCAATATTCTAAGTTTGGTGTGGTAAAAGCATAGCTTTTTTTTTTCCATTACCATTGATGGCATCTAAGACCGGAGAATCCTCTAGAAAAGGGAAAGGGAAGACAAAAGCTTCCACCTCTGAGTCATGGGAGGTGGAAAGATTCATCTCCAAAGCTCATCAAGACCACTTTTATGATGTTGTGGTCAAGAAGAAGGTGATCCCCGAGGTCCCTTTCAAACTCAAAAGAAATGAGTATCCGGAGATCCGACATGAAGTTCAAAGAAGAGGTTGGGAAGTTCTAACAAACCCCATCCAACAATTCGGCATCCTAATGGTTCAAGAGTTCTATGCCAATGCATGGATCACTAAGAACCATGATCAAAGTAAGAACCCGAACCCAAAGAATTATCTCACCATGGTTCGGGGGAAATACTTAGATTTTAGTCCGGAAAATGTGAGGTTGGCGTTTGACTTGCCTATGATGCAAGGAGATGCACGCCCCTACACTAGAAGGGTCAACTTTAATCAAAGGTTGGACCAAGCCCTCATGGACATATGTGTGGAAGGAGCTCAATGGAAGATTGACTCAAAAGGCAACTCGGTTCAACTTAGAAGACTGGACCTTAAGCCTGTGGCTAGAGGATGGTTGGAGTTCATCCAACGCTCCATCATCCCCACTGGCAACCGATCTGAAGTTACTGTGGATCGGGCCATCATGATTCATAGCATTGTGATTGGTGAGGAAGTAGAAGTTCATGAAGTCATCTCCCTTGAACTCTACAAAATAGCCGAAAAGCCCTCCCCCTTGGCAAGGCTAGCTTTCCCTCATCTTATTTTCCATCTATGTTACTCAGCTGGAGCTTTCATAGAAGGAGACATTCCCATTGAGGAAGAGAAGCCTATCACTAAGAAAAGGATGGAGCAAACAAGAGAGCCCACTCATGGAGCTCAAGAAACGCATGAGGAAGCTCACCATCAAGAAATCCCTAAGATACCTCAAGGGATGCACTTTCCTCCACAGAATTTTTGGGAGTAAATCAACACCTCCCTAGGCGAACTGAGTTCCAACATGGGACAACTAAGGGTGGAACATCAAGAGCACTCCATCATCCTCCATGAAATTAGAGAAGATCAAAGAGCTATGAGAGAGGAGCAACAAAGACAAGGAAGAGACATAGAAGAGCTCAAGGACATCATTGGTTCCTTAAGAAGGAAACACCATCATCACTAAGGTGGACTCATTCTTTATTCTTAAATTTTCTGTTTTTCGTTTTCTTTATGTTAAGTGCTTATCTATGTTAGTGTCTTATTACATGATCATTAGTATTTAGTAACTTTGTCTTAAAGTTATGAATGTCCTATGAATCTATCACCTCTCTTAAATAAAAAATGTTTTAATTCAAAAGAACAAGAAGTACATGAGTTTCGAATTTATCCTTGAACTTAGTTTAATTATATTGATGTGGTGACAATGCTTCTTGTTTTCTGAATGAATGCTTGAACAGTGCATATGTCTTTTGAAGTTGTTGTTTAAGAATGTTAAATATGTTGGCTCTTGAAAGAATGATGACAAGGAGACATGTTATTTGATAATCTAAAAAATCATAAAAATGATTCTTGAAGCAAGAAAAAGCAGTGAATACAAAAACTTGCAGAAAAAAAAGAGAAAAAAAAAGAAAAAGCAAGCAGAAAAAGCCAAAAGCTCTTAAAACCAAAAGGCAAGAGCAAAAAGCCAGTAGCCCTTAAAACCAAAAGGCAAGGGTAAATAAAAAGGATCCAAGGCTTTGAGCATCAGTGGATAGGAGGGCCTAAAAGAATAAAATCCTGGCCTAAGCGGCTAAACCAAGCTGTCCCTAACCATGTGCTTGTGGCGTGAAGGTGTCAAGTGAAAACTTGAGACTGAGCGGTTAAAGTCAAGGTCCAAAGCAAAAGAAGAGTGTGCTTAAGAACCCTGGACACCTCTAATTGGGGGACTTTAGCAAAGCTGAGTCACAATCTGAAAAGGTTCACCCAATTATGTGCCTGTGGCATTTATGTATCCGGTGGTAATACTGGAAAACAAAGTGCTTAGGGCCACGGCCAAGACTCATAAAGTAGCTGGGTTCAAGAATCAACAAACTGAACTAGGAGAATCAATAACACTATCTGAACTCTGAGTTCCTATAGATGCCAATCATTCTGAACCTCAATGGATA
>NC_029791.2:106180389-106194594 GCF_000816755.2 Arachis ipaensis
GGAGGTTGAAGAAGGACTGCTGATGCTGTTGGATTCTGACCTCCCTGCACTCAAAGTGTATTTTCTGGAACTTTAGAACTCAAAATGGCGCGCTTCCAATTGCGTTAGAAAGTAGACATCCAGGGCTTTCCAGCAATATATAATAGTCCATACTTTGGCCGAGATTAGATGATGCAAAAGGGCGTTGAACGCCAGTTCTACCCTACAGTCTGGAGTTAAACGCCAGAAACACGTTACAAACCAGAGTTGAACGCCAAAAACACGTTATAACTTGGTGTTCAACTCCAAAAGAAGCCTCTGCACATGTAAACTTCAAGCTCAGCCCAAGCACACATCAAGTGGGCCCCGGAAGTGGATTTATGCATCAATTACTTACTTCTGTAAACCCTAGTAGCTAGTTTAGTATAAATAGGACTATTTACTATTGTATTAGACATCTTATGATCTTTTGAACCATTTTTAGATCAGATTGATCACGTTGGGGGCTGGCCTCTCGGCCATGCCTGAACCTTCATCACTTATGTATTTTCAACGGTAGAGTTTCTACACTCCATAGATTAAGGTGTGGAGCTCTGCTGTTCCTCATGATTTAATGCAAAGTACTACTGTTTTTCTATTCAATTCAACTTATTCCGCTTCTAAGATATCCATTCGCACCCAAGAACATGATGAATGTGATGATTATGTGATGCTCATCATCATTCTCACTTATGAACGCGTGCCTGACAAACACTTCCGTTCTACATGCAAACAAGCTAGAATGAGTATCTCTTAGATATCTAATACAGAGGACTGAGTCCGAGATATTAGTATCTTCGTGGTATAAGTTAGAACCCATGGATGGCCATTCTTGAGATCCGGAATGTCTAAACCTTGTCTGTGGCATTCCGAGTAGGATCTGGGAAGGGATGGCTGTGACGAACTTCAAACTCGCGAGTGCTGGGCGTAGTGACAGACGCAAAAGGATAGTAAATTCTATTCCAGTATGATCGAGAACCTCCAGATGATTAGCCATGCCGTGACAGAGCATTTGGACCATTTTCACAGAGAGGATGGGATGTAGCCATTGACAACGGTGATGCCCTTACAGAAAGCTTGCCATGGAAAAGAGTAAGACTGATTGGATGAAGACAGCAGGAAAGCAGAGGTTCAGAGGAACGAAAGCATCTCTATACGCTTATCTGAAATTCTAACCAATGAATTACATAAGTATTTCTATCTTTATTTTCTATTTATTATTATTATTCGAAAACTCCATAACCATTTGATATCCGCCTGACTGAGATTTACAAGGTGACTATAGCTTGCTTCATACCAACAATCTCCGTGGGATCGACCCTTACTCACGTAAGGTTTTATTACTTAGACGACCCAGTGCACTTGCTGGTTAGTTGTGCGAAGTTGTGAAGTTATGTTTGGACCATGGTATTGTGCACCAGTTTGTTGGCGCCATTGCCAGGGAGAGAACGAACAACAAATTTTACAACCTCAGAGTAACAATTTCGCATACCAAAAACCCAATTCCCATCACACCTGATAAGGATAACTATGATAGAAATTCCAATTCTTATACCTTGCCAAGAGATTTTATTATTATTAATTTAATTTTACTGCCATTTAAATTACTTGCTCCTTATTTCAAAAACCCAAAAATTCTACCTTTTTCATAACCAATAATAAATCATACTGCCCTGCAATTCCTTGAGAGACGACCTGAGGTTTAAATACTTTGGTTTTAAATTTTATTGGGTTTTGTTACTTGTGACAACCTATTGTTTGTATGAAAGGATTCTCTGTTGGTTTAGAACTATACTTACAACGCGACTTTATTTTTACAAAATTCTAAATTAGCAAGAATCAGTTCGTCAAAATGGCGCCGTTGCTGGAGAATTGCAACTGTGTGCCTTATTATTGGTTATTGTAAATATTTTCTTTTACCTGTCTATTTGTTTTTATTTTTGTTTTTAATTTTCATTAATTACTATGAATTCTCACCCCCGTCGCTTTGAGTTTGGTTCTAATATTGTTGAAAGGAATGGAAGCTATAACAGGAACATGCATCAAGGTCAAAACAATCAGAGATAGACGGAGCCACGAGGATCTGATCAACCCTTTAGGCAACAACACCTTCCAAACTACCATGGATGACGACCATTCAACAATGCATGTCGAGACAATAGTTATGGTGGACCCTTTCGCGACAACCAACTTCCAACGGTGTACTACGATCAAGAACCATTCCGAGGTGCATACCAAAATGATAGATATGGTGGACCTTCTTGTAATTACCGACAAGCCCCGCCATATGCCTATGAACTACCTCCTCAACACAGCTTTGAACCACCACACTCACAAGCCAACTACCACCATTCATCTCCCTATGACCCTAAACCTTATCCACCCCAATTCCAACCCAATTACTCCCAAGAACCACCACGTCCCTATGTGTCATGTCCATATCCATCGCCCCAAGAATCAAGGGAGCAACTTAAGGAAACAGTGGAAAAATTTCATGCCACCCTTCACCAATTGAATCAAGCGATAAATCGATTACCTTCCCGACGTTCGGACACTCAAAGAACCCCCATGACTTCATGTGGGCAATCTAATGAAGAATGCAGCATGAAAGAGATACTAGAAACTCCAATGGACAGTAAGGAGCATGATTTCATACTGGAACAAGTGGAGGAAGCTGAATTTATCGAAGAAGAAGAATTGGTTGATGACTTAGGAGATGCTGAACCTCCATGGGAATCCAGAATTGTGGAAAATTCCGTCAAGAAATTTGCAATTGATGCTAAGGAGGATAGTGCACAGCCCCCAAAGCAGGTATCTTATGAAGAACTGGACGGAACAACTCAAGAAGCGAGTTTCCTTGATAATGATAATCGAGAGTCAAGTCCTCCTAGTAATGAACTTGCATCCGCAAGTGAATTCTTTGAGATAGAAGAATCTTCCCCAAGTGAATACGAAGATGATGCGGAGGTAGATTTTTCTCAACCTCCAACTTATGACTTGAGTGATGAGGAAGATATCGAAGGCTTGGATCAAGATGCGGTTGAATTTGAGGAAGTTTGCAAAGAAGTGGAGGAATTCGCAGAAGAACACAAGGGAGTAGAGCTTACAAAACCACTGAAAACACCTTTTCCAAGGCCATTACCACCCAATACAGAATTCAAGTGGGTAAAATCTTTAGCTTTTATCCTCACTTTTCCACTTGAATATGGTTTGCTTGAAACAGACGGCCAGCTTAGAGCTCTTTGCGGCTTTAAGAGTAAAAGGGAAATAGTTCGTGCTCAGAGCTGGTATGCAAGATTCAATGAGGTTTCACGCTTCACTTTGAAGTGTAAGGATTGGTTTCGAGTTCGATTGAATGGGTCTCGAAAAATGTTTGGTCATTTTGGTGAGAATAAAACTTCCAAACTGCCCGGCTGGAAAAATATAAATCAAGACAAAGGCGGATATAAAAGCAAGGTTTGGAATCCTGGAATCTATTCTAATACTCAGCACCCCTGGAGCCTTAAAACCTGTTTGAATTTGCTCAAGGGCTTTACATGCCTGGTTTGGGACCCCAGAGGCTATTGGCATTCCAAACAGTGGTGGAGATTTTTGGATGAATTCAAGCACAAGCCACCATAGCAGGAAGCTCATCAAATGTCCAGCTTAAGAACTTTAACCAAAAGTGCTAGGTGGGAGACAACCCACCATGGTATGATCGTTCCTTTTTTACTTTTAATTTTATTTTATTTAGTTTTGATTGTTTTTAAGTTTTATTTTATTAAACCTGGAATTATTCATATCATCCACATTAGCATTGCATACAGCATACTGCATAATTGCATAAAAAAAATCACACCACGCGAGTGTGCAGGCCACGCGTGGGCGTCGATTGAAAATCGGCGTAAAGATCCAACGCCCAGAAAGTTGGGCTGGAATTGTGCGGCTGGTGTGCGTTTAGCACAAACTAGCCCACGCATTCGCGTCCCTGACACGAACGCGTCACTTGCACTACATACATCCCACGCGAAAGCATGAGCGATGCGTACGCGTCGCATGAATTTTATGGGCCCTATTAGAAACAGAGAGTTGCGCCAGAACGACGCTGGAACTGTGCGTTTAGCACAATTCTCAGCGACGCGTTCGCGTGCTTCACGCATACGCGTCGGTTACATTTTACCTGACTCACGCGACCGCGTCACTGACGCGTTCGCGTCATTTCCCTTTTCACCCTAATCATGTGATCGCGTGCTCCACGCTTTCGCGTGGAATCAAAATCACTAACACCCACCCACGCGAAACCCTACCCATCGCGTCACCCACCCACAACCACCAAACCGCCCCTGCCTCCACCACGGACCGCCGCCGCACCACCTTCTATCGCCGCCGCGTCACCGCCATCACCACCACAACCCTACCACCTCTCTGTGTCCAATTTCTGTTCCTACATACACACCAGGTTCTGCCAAACACCGATTCCTCTATCAGTAGCTAGTTCGTTGCATATTTTTCAATTTCTGTTCAAATTAGGATAGTTAGAGATGCATGATTGTAGTGGATTTTAGGTGGTTAGGTAGCTAGGATGTAGTTAGTGGATTTAGGCTTGATAATTGCACCGTTCTTGTTACCTACTTTAATCTATTTTGTAATTTGAATATTGTTGTGATATTACTGTTGTTCATATGCTACTTTGATGCAGATTGAGTTGTTTCTTTTGAATTCCTGTGAATTATTACTTGTTACTCTTTCATGCACTATTTTATTTTCATATGAGCTGGTTTTGCTGTTGTTTATTACCTGGGAATGTCCAATTTTTAGATGAAATGCTGCCCAATTTTTTTCAGCATATTATTTCACTCTACTACCATTCATGAATTAGCTTTGGAACTTTCTAATTTTGCACTAAATGGTTTTAACCAAAGCAATTCATGACTGCACGGGCCAACTTTCTCATTCTTTCTGATTCCCTTATCTGATTAAATCAAATTATTGATGATTTCACTTTGAATTTACAAATCTTTTCCATGATTAATCATCAGTAATCTGCACTTTTTCCTTGAAATTGAGTTACTTGTTTTCCACTTTGTGCAATTTTAGTTATTGTGAACCACATCACCATACCACTGACCTTAACTTCGTTTTTAACTCCTAAACCACTTTAACTTTCTAACTTTTTAATTTTCAACTAACCACTTTCAAACTACTTCAAGGCATGTTTAGTGTTGCTCCCAGTAACAAACTATTCTGCACATATCAGTAATCTTGGATTGTGACTTTCATTCTCAAACTTTTCACTCGAATACAATTCAAAATTTTCAGCTATTTAACTCAATTCATGCTTATATTGCCACTTTATTCCTCTTTTGCCTTTATGCTTATATTGATAAATCCTAATTGCTTACCTATTTTCATGCTTTACTTCTTCAATTATATCCTGGAATTTCTGCTTTTCAGGATGTCTGACCCTAAAAGCAAAGGAAAGGGCAAAGCAACCACTGGCAGAAGGAAAAGAGGCGAATCTTCTACCTCTATATTAGACATCCTTCATGACGATTCCTAGAAGGAAAAGAATTTCACCCCGCAGGAAAAGGCTGATCAGTTGGTGCCTGCCACTGACCTAGAAAAATTTACAAACAAATACTGTGTGCTGAAGTACCCAGTTTTTGCCACTTCCAAGAACCTATACCTGAAAAGGACCCTCAAAATTTCAGAAGAACTCAAATAATACACTTCAGACCAAATTAAACAGAGAGGCTGGTTCTTCTTGGAAAGGAACTTGACTGAAGTCAACTCATCCTGGGTCAAAGAATTCTATTGTAACTACTTCAAAACGTCCCTGGATGCAGTTCAGCTTAGAGGCAAGCAGATTCTGGTTACTGAGGAAGCAATCGAAGAAATCCTCCATCTTCTACCTAAATTAGATCAGCCAAATGGTTACCAAAAGGCTGAGGAGGATATGCGACTTATGAGATTTGACTGGGACGCAGTCAAGAGGACTATTGCTATTGATCCTACTATCCCCTAGGTCATGGGTAAGACAACAACAAACCCAAAGGGAATAAAAATTATCTACCTGAATGATGAGGCTCGGCTTTGGCAACACTGAGTAACTATGTAATGCCGAGCACTCATGAGACGGAGGTGCCAGCTGCTATGATTACCCTCATCTAGTGTGTGATTGAGGGAAAGGACTTATATCTGCCCCTATTCATCCGGTATTACATGGCCAGAGTCCATGTCAGAGGCACCCTCCCTTTTATATATATAGGTGGATAATAATTAGAATTACATGATTCATGTAGGTAGATTGCATTTAGAATAGATTGCATTGCATAAGATTCCACCATTCTAACTTTAACCTTTCTCTTGGATTTAGCATGAGGACATGCTATTGTTTAAGTGTGGGGAGGTTGATAAACCCATATTTTATGATTCATCTTGTGCTCAAATTGAATGTTTTTATCAATTCTTCACCCACTTATTCATATGAATTGCATGGTTTTACTTTTCCTTCCTTATTTTATGATATATGTGAAAAACATGTTTCCTACGCTCTAAAAATATTAATTTTAATTATCCTTTATTACCATTCGATGCCGTGATTTGTGTGTTAAGTATTTTCAAGCCTCATAGGGTAGGAATGGCTCAAAAGACGAAAAGGAAACATACAAAAATGGAAGGAAAGCACAAAATGGAGTTTTGAAGAAAAGGCAGCGACGCAAATGCATGGACGACGCGAACGCGTGCCTAGCGCGAAATGGCATCGACGCAAACGCGTGACAGATGCAGACGCGTGCCTTGAGCAGAACGCAAATGACGTGTACGCGTGACTGACGCGTACGCGTGACTGACGCGTACGCGTGACCAGGAAAACTCCCAGATGACAAGAACGCGTGATCCACGCGAATGCGTGACAGACGCCACGTACAAGAATCTGCAGAAAACGCCCCCAGCGATTTCTGGACCCTTTTTCGGCCCAATTCCAAATCCAGAAACACAGAATATAAGCCAGAGAATGGGGGTATCAAACAAAAACTTAGAGACGAATTACAACTTTCATAATTCATAATTTTAGGATTAGATGTAGTTTTAAGAGAGAGAGGTTATCTCCTCTCTCTTAGGTTTTAGGATTAGGATTCCTTTTATTTTTACTACTTCAATGCCAGGTTCAACGTTCTTTTAATTAATATTTCTCTTCTATTTTTATTTATTCCAATGCTTTTACTTGTTAATATTCCAATTTAGCTTATGAACCTTTTCATGTCAAGATTTGAATATTCTATTTAATATTATTTGAGGTATTTCAGATTAATAATTGTCTTATTCTATTTATGATGTTTTCAATTTAATTTGAATTTATTTACCCCTTTTGGTTTTGGTTAAGTGATTGGTAACACTTGAGTTATCAAACTCAGCTGTTGATTGAAATTGGAATCGCTGATTGATTTGAATTGCTCTAAAAGCTAGTCTTCCCATAGGAGTTGACTTGGACTTGAGGATTAAATTAATCAGTCCACTTGACTTTCCTTTGCTTTAGTAAGGGTTGACTAAGTGGGATTGAAAACACAATTCCCATCACACTTGATAAGGATAACTAGGATAGAAATTCCAATTCTTATACCTTGCCAAGAGATTTTATTATTACTAATTTAATTTTACTGCCATTTAAATTACTTGCTCCTTATTTTAAAAACCCAAAAATTCTACCTTTTTCATAACCAATAATAAATAACACTGCCCTACAATTCCTTGAGAGACGACCCGAAGTTTAAATACTTCGGTTATAAATTTTATTGGATTTTGTTACTTGTGACAACCTATTGTTTGTACGAAAGGATTCTCTGTTGGTTTAGAACTATACTTACAAGGCGACTTTATTTTTACAAAATTCTAAATTAGCAAGAATCAGTTCGTCGAACACTTTCTTTTCGATTAGTTCTTACTTTTTACTATTTTTAACTGTTGGATGACTGTCATTATTATCTTTTTGTTTATTTGCACCTTATGTTAGTTTTGTATATAGCTTGAACTATGGTTTAGTTCAGCCGCACTTTTTCTTTTTTAATTGTTTTATATATATTATCTTTATTTTTCAGTATGTTTGGATGAACGTAGAGAACAGGACCTAGGTTTCTCTACCTTATGCATGTGTTGATTGGAATAGTAGAGAATAGGAAAAAGAACCTATAATTGTTAATTTTTCATCCAACACCCCTCTAAAAAATGTTTTAGTTCCAACACTCCTCTAAAAAATATTTTAGGCTACTTGGTTAGAATAATTAATTTTCAAGAAAATTATTTTAGGGCATCCCATTAACTTGAGTTGGAATATTTTTCTTTAAATTTGCTTGAGTAAGAAATTATGGAACATAAATTAGTGTTAAAACACACAATCAAGTGAGATTTGAGCCTTTAATGTGTAGTTGCATTATTTTAACCATTATTTTTTTTTGTATGTTATTCTCTCTATAATTGTAATCTTTGACTTATTTGATTCTTTATGTCCAATATTTTGTGTATATATACATTTAAATGATTGAGGCCATTATTTCACATTCGCTCACGTACCCATATAGCCTGACCTTATCCATCTACCGTTGTTCGCCAAATTTGAACCTTATTGATCCCCTTTATTATTAATTTTAGCACAACACTCCCCTAAGCGAAAAACCATGGATGTTCCAAATTTGATCTTTGATTAGTTTAGGCTAGTAGTGATTGTATCATGTAAGCATGGGGGAAGCAAATTTAAAAACATTGGCAGAGAAAAAAATATCTTGGGTTTATTGAAAATTTTAGAAATTAGGTATATACTCATACATTAAGTACTTGAACCATATGCGTTTATCTTTTGAAAAAAAATACATAATGTATATATTCAAAAGAAAAAACCAAAAAGGGGATAAATGTTGCCCCAAAGAAAAAAATTAGAAGTAGATGCATATGTGATGTAAGTTGAAAAAAAAAATTGCATGAGTGTGTGAAAAGTGAATTATGGGTAGTCAGGTTCATGAGTTAAGAGTAAGTAGGTTGTTGTAGGTTAGGTGGAGGTTTAAGCTAATCAAAAATTCATATTTTTAGTCTACTTAACCAAATACATCCCCACCTTTATCCTAGTCCCATTACAACCCCGTAAAGTCCTCATGATATTTACATCTTAGAAAATTATTTTATTCTAATTAACCCCATGTAAAGATTAGATAGATATAGGTAGTTGTACATAATAAGTGTAAATGGTTTGCATATATCTCGGTTGACTTCCTTCATCCTCTTTGTTGATTAGTATTATAGCATGAAGACATGCTAGTGTTTAAGTGTGGGGGGATTAATAAACTCCATTTTATCGTTATAAATTGTGTTAAAAAGTATGGAGTTTATTAACAAACTTGCACAAAGGATCGAAAAGAACAGAGCAAAAAAGCAAATTTCGGAAGCGATTTGGGAGTGGAGATTGCTAGCATCTCGTGTGGGAGGTAATTTCTTGCGCGGGAAAGCTTTTCGCTTAATCCATCCTTTCTTGCATAGGCAAGCTTTTCGTGTAGGTGAGTTTCTCGCGTAACCCACCATTTCTCTCGTGCGCGAGATTCTTGCATGCGCGAGAATTTTTCGCGTGTGCGAAAAACCCCCACATGCCTAGTTTAATGAAACACGTGCATCCTCATTTTTGGGCTTTCCAAAGGCCACCAATTGCTATATTCTGATGAAGGAAAAATGTAGCACCCTAACTTTTAGCACCTCATGATCGTACTAAAAGTTCGAGCTACTAACCTCTATTCCTTTAATTATATACTATGTTTATTTAATATTGAACCTTCACGAATATGAACCGAAACTTTTAATTAAGAAAAAGAAGATTCTTTACTTTTAATCACTTAATCACAAAGATATATATATATATATATATATATATAGCATTATATACATAGACTTATTTCAAGATTTTCAAAATACAAGTCCTATCCCCTCTAAACTAAAAGAATAAATGACGAGGAAAAAATAAAATCTAACAACTCAACTTGTAAACATAATCTTCTATGCTCCTGTAGCTCCGCACTAAACCTTCGCACATGTAGCTGAAAGGGGGTGGAAATAGGGGGGAAGAATTGGGGAGTTCTTAGTAGGGTCGGGGTGTGATGAGCGGATATTTTATACGCTTTTTGGAGTTAATTTCATATAGTTTTGAGTACGTTCTAGTTAGTTTTTAGTCTATTTTCATTAGTTTTTAGGAAAAATTCATATTTCTGGACTTTACTATGAGTTGTGTGTTTTTCTGTAATTTCAGGTATTTTTCTGGCTGAAATTGAAGGAGCTGAGCAAAAATCTGATTCAGGCTGAAAAAGGCTGCTGATGCTGTTGGATTCTGACCTCCCTGCACTCAAAGTGGATTTTCTGGAGCTACAAAACTCGAAATGGCATGCTTCCAATTGCGTTGGAAAGTAGACATCCAGGAATTTCCAGAAATATATAATAGTCCATACTTTGCACAAGGATAGATGACGTAAACTGGCGTTCAACACCAGTTCTCTGCCCAATCTACTGTGTCTCGATGAATTAATGCAAGTATTTCTATTTTCTATTCAAACATGCGTGCTCCTATCTAAGATATCCATCCGCGCCTAACTATGGAGAAGGTGATGATCAGTGACACTCATCACCTTCCTCAATCCATGAACGTGTGTCTGACAACCACCTCCGTTCTACATCAGATTGAATGAATATCTCTTAGACTCCTTAATCAGAATCTCCGTGGCATAAGCTAGATTGATGGCGGCATTCATGAGAATCCGGAAAGTCTAAACCTTGTCTGTGGTATTCCGAGTAGGATTCAGGGATTGAATGACTGTGATGAGCTTCAAACTCGTGAGTGCTGGGCGCCAGTGACAGACGCAAAAGGACGAAGAATCCTATTCCAGTATGATCGAGAACTGACAGATGATTAGCCGTGCTGTGACAGAGCATGTGAGCATATTCTTCACTGAGAGGATGGGATGTAGCCATTGACGATGGTGAACCCCTACATACAGCCTGCCATAGGAGGACGCGCGTGCGTGAACAAGAAGACAGAGGAAAGCAGAGATTCAGAAGACAAAGTATCTCCAAAACTCCAACATATTCTTCATTACTGCATAACAAGTAACCTTTAATCCATGCTCTCTTGTTTATTCGCAATTCAACTGATAAACATAATTGACTTCCTAACTAAGATTTACAAAGTAACCATAGATTGCTTCAAACCAACAATCTCCGTGGGATTCGACCCTTACTCACGTGAGGTATTACTTGGACGACCCAGTGCACTTGCTGGTCAGTGGTACGAGTTGTGAAAAGTGTGATTCACAATTTGTGCACCAAGTTTTTGGCGCCGTTGTCGGGGATTGTTCGTGTTTGGACAACTAACAGTTTATTTTGTTGCTTAGATTAGGAAAAATTTCTCCTTTTTTTTTGTTTAGAGTCTCTTATTATTGTCGTGTTAAAATTTTAGAATCCTTATTTTCTTTTTAAAATCTTTTTCAAAAAAAATTAAAATTAATTTTTCTACTAAATTCTGTGCCAAACTTTAAGTTTGGTGTTTTCTTGTTAATTTTTCTTAAAATTTTCGAAAATTTATTTTGGTTTTCTAAAAAATTTTAAGTTTGGTGTTCGTCCTTCATGTTCTTGTGTTCTTGTGAGTCTTCAAAGTGTTCTTGAGTTTTTCTTGTGTCTTGATCTTAAAATTTTTAAGTTTGGTGTTCCTTGGTGTTTTCCCTCCAAAATTTTCGAAAATAAAGAGCATTAGATCTAAATATTTTAAATCTTGTGCTATCTTATTGTTTTTCTCTTTCCTCTTAAAAATCAAAAATATCTTTTCTCTCTATTTTAAAAATAATTTTTCGAAATATATTTATAAAAATTCAGATTTTTATTTCAAAATTTAAAACTTTTTTTTTAAAATCATCATATCCTTTTCAAAACTTCCTAACCACTTTCTCTCTCCTCAGTTTTTCGAAAATCTTCACTCAATTTTTATTTATTTTAATTTATTTCATTTTCTTAGCCGAATTCAAAGAAAGGTTACAAGAGACAAGGATGGCTAATATACATATGGACGAACAGTTTAAGCAAACAAAGCAGCAGCTGTCAAGGCAAATAGCAGAAGAATGCCAAGCAGTTCAACTAAGAAGTGGGAAAACATTAAATACCCCACCTCAAGGCAGCAAAAAGCGAAGAAATGAACAAACCACCCAAAATTCACCTGAGGACAGTAAGAGCCCAGGGAAAAGTGATTCTAGAACTAAAACGCCAGAAAATTGGTGGAAGGCTGGCGCTGAATTCCCAGACCATGCTCAGGACTGGCGTTCAACGCCAGAAACAAGGCAGGACTGGCGTTCAACGCCAGAAATGGGCAAGGATCTGGCGTTGAATGCCCAAAATGGGCAAGACCTGGCGCTGAACGCCCAAAATGGGCACAGTTCTGGCGTTCAGACGCCAGGAGTAGACAAGGAGCTGGCGTCCAGTGTCACTCCAACTTCTAACTCTGGCACTCAATCGCCAATGAGGGATCAGACACACACAAATGCTGATAACAACCCCTCTAAAAAGGCTTCTTCAACCACTTCTGTAGGCAATAAACCTGCAGCAACTAAAACACTAAGGTGAGGAATCATTTACAGAAGACCTCGGCACACAAAACAGAGAAAAAGAGCTCACTGGCAAGAAAACGCCAGTAAAAGTGTATTTTGGGCGTTCAACGCCCAAAATGGGCATTCACTGGGCGTTGAACGCCAGTAATGGTAGCAATCTAGGCGTTCAACGCCAGAAATGGGCACCCACTGGGCGTTGAACGCCAGTAATGCCAGCAACTGGGCGTTGAACGCCCAGGAGAGCAGCATTTGGGCGCTGAACACCCAAAACAGGCAGTGTTTGGGCGTTCAAACGCCAGGAAGGCAGGGAGGAGCCAAATTCAATTTTTTCCACACGTTTTTCCATTCTAATTTCAAATTTTATGTTTCAATGCATGATTTTACATAAACATGTCAAGAACCCTGATTTCTAAATTCCATAATTTCTAAAAACCCTACCACAAAAAAATATCAAATGTATTTTAATCCATAAGCACCAGGCATCTTTGCAAATTCAATCCAACTCTTTTCAAATTTTTTTTACAAATCTATCTTTTTCAAACTCATCAATATCTTTTTCAAAACCTCCACTTTATCTTTTTCAAAAATTAAATCTATCTTTCTCAAAAATCTTTCATATCCTCTCAATTTTAAACTATATCCTCTCTTATCATATCTTCTATCTTATCTTTTCCAAATAAATCTTTTTATCATATCTTTATCTTTTTTTCGAAAACCCACCCTCCCCGCTTATAAATTTGAGTTCGGCCTCCCTCCTCTCCCATCAACAATTGCACCTAGCTCTCCTTCTATCCCTCTCCTTTCTTTTCTTTTGCTTGAGGACAAGCAAACCTCTAAGTTTGGTGTGTTTATCCGCGATCACTAAGATCATGGCCCCAAAAGGAAAACAACCCACTCCAAGAGGCAAGAAAGAGAGCGTTCCAAAAC
The DNA here is from genome assembly GCF_000816755.2 of Arachis ipaensis. Classification (NCBI taxonomy): domain Eukaryota; kingdom Viridiplantae; phylum Streptophyta; class Magnoliopsida; order Fabales; family Fabaceae; genus Arachis; species Arachis ipaensis. The sequence goes on from NC_029791.2 coordinate 106,193,934, forward strand.
CACTTTGGAATCAAGGGAAGTTCTTATCTAAAGAACATTCGGACCATTATAACAAAATAATGGGTCTGAGATCAGTGATCCCGGAAGTTAGATTCGATCTGAAAGAAGATGAATACCCGGAGATCCAGGAGCAAATTCGAATTAGGAGCTGGGAAGTCCTAGCTAATCCTAAAACAAAAGTAGGAAGGAACATGGTCCAGGAGTTCTATGCTAATATGTGGCAAACTGACAAGCAGAAACTATCTGGGACTGCTCTCTATGACTATCGGACCGTGGTCAGAGGAAAGATTGTTCATACCCACCCTAACAGGATCAGGGAGATCTTAAAGCTACCTCAGCTGAAGGATGATCCAGACTCCTTCAACAGGAGGATGATGAGAGCAGACAAAATCCTAAAAGAAGGAACATGGTCCAGGAGTTCTATGCTAATATGTGGCAAACTGACAAGCAGAAACTATCTGGGACTGCTCTCTATGACTATCGGACCGTGGTCAGAGGAAAGATTGTTCATACCCACCCTAACAGGATTAACAGGATCTAAGAGAGAGGCAGTCGCCAGAGGATGGCTAGACTTCATTGGGCATTCTCTGTTGCCTACTAGCAACCGTTCTGAAGTCACAGTTAAAAGAGTTAAAAGAGTCCATTGCATCATGATGGGAAA
>NC_029791.2:106197714-106212940 GCF_000816755.2 Arachis ipaensis
TAACCCTTAAAACCAAAAGGCAAGGGCAAATAAAAAGGATCCCAAGGCTTTGAGCATCAGTGGATAGGAGGGCCTAAAGGAATAAAATCCTGGCTTAAGCGGCTAAACCAAGCTGTCCCTAACCATGTGCTTGTGGCGTGAAGGTGTCAAGCGAAAACTTGAGACTGAGCGGTTAAAGTCAAGGTCCAAGGCAAAAATAAGAGTGTGCTTAAGAACTCTGGACACCTCTAATTGGGGACTTTAGCAAAGCTGAGTCACAATCTAAAAGGTTCACCCAATTATGTGTCTGTGGCATTTATGTATCCGGTGGTAATACTGGAAAACAAAGTGCTTAGGGCCACGGCCAAGACTCATAAAATAGCTGTGTTCAAGAATCATCACACTGAACTAGGAGAATCTATAACACTATCTGAATTCTAAGTTCCTATAGATGCCAATCACTCTGAGCTTCAATGGATAAAGTGAGATGCCAAAACTGTTCAGAAAGACACCTCTAATTGGGGACTTTAGCAAAGCTGAGTCACAATCTAAAAGGTTCACCCAATTATGTGTCTGTGGCATTTATGTATCCGGTGGTAATACCGGAAAACAAAGTGCTTAGGGCCACGGCCAAGACTCATAAAATAGCTGTGTTCAAGAATCATCACACTGAAATAGGAGAATCAATAACACTATCTGAATTCTAAGTTCCTATAGATGCCAATCACTCTGAGCTTCAATGGATAAAGTGAGATGCCAAAACTGTTCCGAAGCAAAAAGCTACTAGTCCCGCTCATCTAATTAGAATCAGAGCTTCACTCAAAAACTCTGAGATATTATTGCTTCTCAACCTATTAGTCTTCTATTTTATTTGTCTAGTTACTTGAGGACAAGCAACAGTTTAAGTTTGGTGTTATGATGAGCGGATATTTTATACGCTTTTTGGGGTTAATTTCATATAGTTTTGAGTACGTTCTAGTTAGTTTTTAGTCTATTTTCATTATTTTTTAGGAAAAATTCATATTTCTGGACTTTACTATGAGTTGTGTGTTTTTCTGTAATTTCAGGTATTTTTCTGGCTGAAATTGAAGGAGCTGAGCAAAAAACTGATTCAGGCTAAAAAAGGACTGCTGATGCCATTGGATTCTGACCTCCCTGCACTCAAAGTGGATTTTCTGGAGCTACAAAACTCGAAATGGCATGATTCCAATTGCGTTGGAAAGTAGACATCCAGGGCTTTCCAGTAATATATAATAGTCCATACTTTGCACAAGGATAGATGACGTAAATTGGCATTCAACGCCAGTTCTCTGCCCAATTCTGGCGTCCAGCGCCAGAAAAGGATCAAAAGCTGGAGTTGAACGCCCAAATAATTGACTTCCTGACTAAGATTTACAAAATAACTATAGATTGCTTCAAACCAACAATCTCTGTGGGATTCGACCCTTACTCACGTGAGGTATTACTTGGACGACCCAGTGCACTTGCTGGTCAGTGGTACGAGTTGTGAAAAGTGTGATTCACAATTTGTGCACCAGGGTGTATAGTTATACTCATTTTATTACCATAGCCAATAGCAATGGATAATAGAATATATTTAGACTTAACAAACAAAGGACATAGAAATCAAGGAATCATATAGCACACCCACAATCACAAGAAACATACTCAAACAAATATGCGCAAACATATATGATGCATGTCTATCCCTAGTGCAGGTAATGAGCTCTTCTGTCGGTTTTGACCCGCTCCCGACGTAACTCAACAACCTTTGTCTGAGTTTGGTTTTTAATGTCATAACTTCTATAAGCAACCTCTGTCTTACAGGTGCGACTCTCTCGAGCCGATGTATGCAAACATAAATCTCTGTCTTACAGGTGAGGCTCTCTCTAGCCAATGTATGTATCGATAACCTCTGTAAGCAACCTCTGTCTTACAGGTGCGACCATCCCCTAGATTGGCCGATGTATCTCTGGAAAGCAAATCTCCGTATACTCACCACCATATCTCTGCTCGTTTTCAGTAGGTAGACAATTATCTCAGCTCGTTCTTTCTTTCTTTTCTTTTTGTTCTTCTTCTTTTAAAACCAAAACCACCTCTTTATGACATTCTTCAAAACCTTTAAAACAATTCCACTTAAACCAATTCTTCTTTCAAAAGATAAAAAGAAATCATTTACTAGTTAAACCCCTTAGTAAAGGCTTTAGACTTTAGGGGAGCGACGACCAATCTCATTTTCTTAAGTTCATTGAAAATCCTTAACAATCATTGTTTTCTTAAATTGAGTTAATCAAATAAAGTTTCTAAATAAAATCAAAACCAAACCATATAAATCGGAGGTTCCAAACCAATGTCAAAGCCAACACCAATCCCAAGTTCCATCCTTAAAATTAATTCTTTAATTTTTTTCAAGACGTCGCAAAATTAAATTAATCAGTCAAAATTCAATTACTTTTAAAGTTCACTAAACTCCTCTGAATGAAAATTTTAAGTCAAATTCAAAACATAAGCCCTTTTCGTATTTAAATCAACCTTAAAAATTAATACTTCTTTTAAATAATTTAAAACCGTAAAATAATTCTTTTCTAAATAAATCGAACTCAAAACATATACTTTTCTAAAATGAATTAAACTCGAAACATAAATATTTTCTTAATAAATCAAAAATTAAATAATAGAACCTCTCAAATCCAATCTTTTACAAAATAATATTTCAAACAAAGTCTTAAATTTTATAACAGAATTTCGGCAGCATCTCTCCTAAAACTCGTACTTTGCCACCTTTTCGAGTCTCATCCAAACCATTTCTAATATAAAAGAAATTATAAAATTAAACCAATTAAAATTCAACTGCATACAAAATCAAACCATTTTCATATCTCAAAGTATGTCATTAATTCATTTCTTATTAGATTTCAATGTCATCATCAAATCTCACCAATTTTACTTGATTACCAACAACATTCCAGCTCCGAATTCATTAAAATAATTCGGTTCTTGCCTGCTGATAAACCACTATTTTATGGTTTATATTGTGTTTAATTGTATGGTTTTATCAAATCTTTACCCACTTATTCATTAAATAAGCATGCATTTATAATTCCTTCCTAAAAATACTTTATGGTTGAAAACTTGCTTCCTAAAGACTTTTAATTTTGTATTTTAATTCTCCTTTATTCCATTCGATGCCGTGATCTGTATGTTAAGTGTTTCAGGCTTTATAGGGCATGAATGACTTGGAGATTGAAAAGGAAGCTTGCAAAAATGGAAGGAACACAAGAAATTGAGGAGATGACCAGCGAGAAGTGACGCGGGCGCATGGCTCACGCGGCCGCGCGATATAGAGGAAATTGCTGTGACGCGGACGCATGGCCCACGCGACCGCGCGGATTGGAAATTGCACCAGTGACGCGAAGGCGTGGACGACGCGCACGCGTGGCAAGGCAAAACACTGGATGACGCGAACGCCTGGATGACGCGATCGCGTGATATGCGCGATCTGCAGAATCTGCAGAATTCACTGGGGGCGATTTTGGGCCCTGTTTTGACCCAATTTTCGGCCCAAAAAAGCAGATTAGAGCCAGGGAACATGCAGAGACCAGAGAGAACATTCATTTCGCATAGTTTTAGTTTTTAGATCTGATTTTACCTATCCTCTAGGGTTTTCTCTCTACACATTCATAGTTCTTAGGATTTGATTTTATTGCTTTTTTTTGGATTGGAACATTGAGAAGAGTTATTACCTCCGTTAAGACTTCGTCATTCTAGTTTGTTTCCTTACTTGTCACTTACTCTTTCATGTGTTTATTTACTCAGAGTTACTCTTGGATTATTTCTAGAATTTATTTATACAAGAATTACTTTTATTTTTAATTGATCCTTTTGATTATTATTTATTATGTCTTCCAGTATTTCTCTTCCTTATTTTGTGAAATTTACATTCATAATGAGCGAGTAGTTCCATAACTTGATTGGGAGATGATTGAAAGGAAACCTTGAGTTGGATTACTTAAAAGAAAAATTGTAATTAGGTTTATTGCTGGATCGCCTTATAGTCATTGACACTAGTCCTTCCCAAGGGAGAGGATTAGGACTTGTGACCAGAAATAGCTTTCGAACTTGCTTGACTTTCCTCTACCTAGTAAAGGATAACTAAGCAGAACAACCTTCAATTACCAATTAATCTTGAGAGTACTCCAACAAGAATAGGGCTTCCAACTAATCTATTCCCAGTCAAGGTCTTTATTTAAATTACATAAATTCTCTAATTTAATTTCCTGTTTACCAACTCAACTCATTTTGGAAAATATCTGATTAATAAAATAGCACACCTTTCTGCAACTCGTTGGGAGACGACCTGGGACTCATACTCCCAGTATTTTAATTTTAATTTTGTGACAACCCTTCTAAATTGATAAATGGATTTTCGGTTGGTTAAGAACTGTACTTGCAACGTATCTCTTATAACAATTTCTTAACTCACCAATTTCTGCCACGTCAATTTTTGGCGCCGTTACCGGGGAGTTGCAACAGAGTGCTAAGTTATTGATTGGAATTTATTTATTTGCATTTTATTTTATTTTTGCTACTATGAGCTACATGTTTCTTTCACTAAATGACGCGTTCACTTCCTGATCTAAGCTTGCCAGTATTTGATCCTGAGATTGAAAGAACTATCTCATGAATAAGGCAAGCTCGCTGTCGGTTAGTCCTCTCTGATGGTGAATCTGAAACGTCACTTGAAGAAGAAACAAGCTTCCTTTCTGCTGATTCGGTTGATTTACGTGTAGGTGACATGGCAGCACCTAGGAGAATTACTATCCAGGAGGCTGGAGCCCCTGATTTTACAATGCAACCGTTTCAAGCGCATCACTCAGCAGTGGCTACAGACTTTGAAATAAAGACTGCACTGCTCAATTTGATGCCTAAGTTTCATGGCTTACCTGCTCAAGAGCCTATCAAGCACCTGAGAGATTTCCAAGCAGCCAGTTCTACTGTCAGGCGCGATGGTGCAGATGAAACTTCTATTCTGTTGAAAGCTTTCGCGTTCTCTTTTGAGGGAAAAGCAAGAGAGTGGTACTACACTCAACCCGCAGCAACCATTTCTGACTGGGATACGCTTAGAAGAGAATTTTTGGAAAAATTCTTCCCAGCTGAAGTTACTGATAAACTGAGGAAAGACATTTCCATGATTGTTCAGGACGAATCTGAGACTCTCTATGAATACTGGGAGCACTTCAACAACCTTCTGGAAGCATGCCCCCACCATATGATTGACAAGATAGTGTTGCTCGACTACGTCACACAGGGCATGAGGCCCCAAGATAAGACCACATTGGAAAGTGCTAGCAATGGGTCTATGGAAAAGTATAAGACCACTGATGAGGCATGGCAATTGATCAGCGACTTAGCTGAATCTACTCAGAATCACAGGCAGAAACAAAGCCGCTCAAAGGCTGTTGCAGAGGTATCTTCTAGCAAAGAAACTACTGCTCTGGCTCAGAGTATATGTGAAATGACCAACTTACTGAAGCAGATGCAGTTGAGTCAACAACAAGCACAGCAAAGCCAACAATTAGTCCCACAGAGAGTGTGTGGGATCTGTGCCGATTGCAACTATTATATTGATGAATGTCCGCAGCTCCAGCAGGAAGACAACACTGTGGCAGCCACTCATAACTTCTATGACCGCCCCAACCAAGGGTACAATCAAGGTGGCAGTTACAGCCATGGATGGCAGGACAACTCTAACCAGAATTGGAGGGACAACAATAACAGAGGAGGCAGAGACAATCAAGGATATCAGAGGTGGAATAATAACAACAACAGGCAGCAGAACCAGAACCAGCCTTACAGAGCACCTCACCTGAGGCAGTCCCAAGGACCACAACACAACCAACAACAAGTTCTGCAGATCACTCAATCTAATTCCTCTCCGAGTGACGATACTCTTCAATCCATTGCACAAGGACAAAGGAACATGGAAACTTCACTTAATGGCCTAGCGTTCGCTATACAAGGTTTCATCTCTCAGCTGGCACCACCCAATACTTCAAACACTCAACAGGCAAGCTCCAGTGGAATTTCTTCTCAACCCTTGCCCAATCCAAAGGATGGCATCAATACCATTACCCTAAGGTTCGGAACCACATTGCAAGAGAGGAATTAGGAGGAGCCAAACCCACCAGAACACACCTCAGCTGAAGAGGTAGTGGAAATAGAAGATATTGAGGAGGAAGAGGACATACAGGACATGGCTGAAGAAGAAGAAGCTCAATCACAGGAAGAAGCACCAAACGGCGCAGACACTGTAGAAAACGCCATTCCTATTCCATTTTCACAACTTGCAAGGAAGCCCAGGAAGCAGTTGGAACCTGATCCCAAAATGGTAGAAATATTCAAAAAGGTTGAGGTAACTGTTCCCCTTTTTGATGTTATTCAACAGGTACCTAAATACGCAAAGTTTCTAAAAGATTTATGTATACATAAAGACAAAATTAATGAATTAGAGACTATTCCTTTAGGTAGTTCTATATCTGCTTTAATGGGAGGTATACCTAAAAAGTGTAGTGATCCAGGTCCATGTATGGTTAATTGTACTATTGGTGGTGTGGTATTTTCTGACTGCATGTGTGATTTAGGAGCATGTGTGAGTATAATGCCTTTGTCTATATATATGATATTTTGAGGCTCCCTCCCTTAAAAAGGTCGGCAGCTCGTTTTGTGTTAGCAGATAAAAGCATTATTACAGTGGCTGGAGTTGCTGAAGATGTATTAGTGGGCATTAAAGGGCTCACCTTTCCCATTGATTTTTATATCCTCGAGATGCTCCAAAATGACTCAGAGAAGCCATCATCAATCCTACTCGGAAGACCTTTCCTGAAGACCTCGAAGTTCAAATTGGATGCTTTTTCAGGAACATACTCTTTTGAAATAGACGGCCGAGTAGTAAGCTTCAATCTGAATGGAGTCATGAAGCACCCTCCAGAAGATCATTCTATCCTCCAGTGTGACATCATACATGAAACCGTAGCTGAAATTCACTAGGAGGAGTTAGCAGAGAAGTACATAGGACAAGGTCCGAGTGTGGGGACACTTTCTGAGGACAATGAAAGTACTTTACCATTGTCACCAACTCCAGACAATCCAGAGCTTGACCATGAGCAGAAGCTAGAATTAAAACCCCTCCCTCCACACCTCAAATATGCTTACCTTGAGGACAAGCAGAAGTTTCCAATTATCATTGCACGGGAACTCACTTCTCAACAAGAAGAGCAGTTACTTAGTGTGCTGAGGTGGCACAAGAAGGCAATTGGGTGGAGTTTGGCAGACATAGTAGGTATCAACCCTCAAGTTTGTGAGCACAGAATATTTTTAGAAGAGGGAGCTAGACCTGTTTGTCAACCCCAGAGAAGACTGAATCCCACTATCTTGGAGGTTGTCAAAAAAGAAGTGACCAGACTACTAGAGGCAGATATCATCTACCCCATCTCAGACAGTGAATGGGTAAGCCCAGTACAAGTGGTACCCAAGAAGTCAGGAGTCACTACAGTGAAGAATGAACATGGAGAGCTCGTTGCAACCAGAGTACAGAATGCTTGGAGGGTCTGCATTGATTACAGGCGCCTAAACCAGGCCACTCGTAAGGATCACTATCCTTTTCCATTCATTAATCAAATGCTGGATCGCCTGTCAGGTAAATCACATTATTGCTTTTTAGATGGTTACACAGGTTATTTCCAGATTCATATAGCTCGTGAAGATCAGGAAAAGACTACTTTCACCTGTCCTTTTGGGACTTATGCTTATAAGAGAATGCCCTTTGGCTTGTGCAATGCACCAGCTACTTTCCAAAGGTGCATGATGAGTCTTTTCTCTGACCTCATTGAGGACTGTATGGAGGTTTTTATGGATGATTTTAGCGTTTATGGTGATTCTTTTAGCCTTTGCTTGGATAGCTTATCTAGAGTATTAGATAGATGTGTCAGTACAAACCTTGTATTAAATTTTGAAAAATGTCACTTTATGGTTAAACAAGGGATTGTACTAGGACATGTTGTATCTAATACTGGCATTTCTGTAGATCCAGCAAAGGTGGATGTTATTTCTAGTTTACCTTACCCCTCCTCTGTGAGGAAAGTTCGTTCGTTCCTTGGCCATGCAGGTTTTTACCGGAGGTTCATTAAGGACTTTAGTAAGGTAGCACTTCCCTTATCCAGATTACTACAGAAAGATATTGAGTTCGAGTTCAGTGAGAATTGCAAACAAGTGTTTGATAAACTGAAGACTGCCCTGACTCAAGCTCCAATTGTGAGAGGACCTGACTGGAGCCAGCCATTCGAAATCATGTGCGACACCTCCAACCATGCAGTAGGAGCAGCGCTGGCTCAACGTGAAGGTAAGGACCCCTTTGTAATTGCTTATGCGTCTAAAACTTAGACACTGCTCAGTCTAATTACACTACTACTGAGAAAGAGCTTCTTGCTATTGTTTTTGCTCTGGATAAATTCCGAGCCTATTTACTTGCTACTAAAGTAGTAGTGTATTTAGATCACGCAGCTCTAAAGTATTTATTAGCTAAAAAGGAATCCAAACCAAGGCTTATACGTTGGATACTGCTACTACAAGAATTTGATTTAGAAATAAAGGATAGGAGTGGAAACTAAAATCTAGTGGCAGACCACTTGAGTCACCTTGAGCACATTAAGAATGACTCCACTCCTATATATGATAATTTCCCTTTTGATAACCTGCAAGCAGTATCTGAGGTAGTCCCTTGGTATGCACCTGTAGCTAATTATCTAGTTAGCCGCACCTTTCCTCCAAACTTTACTAAGCATCAAAGAAACAAGCTGAAAAGTAAGTCCAAATATTATATATGGGATGACCCATATTTATGGAGATGTGGCGCTGACCAGGTAATTAGAAGGTGTGTGCCTCAATCAGAATTCCAGTCCATCTTAGAGGCCTGTCACTCATCTGAGAGTGGAGGACATTTTGGCCCTCAATGGACAGCTAGAAAAATCTTGGACTATGGATTCTAGTGGCCTACTCTTTTTAAAGACGCTGCTGAATTTTGTAAATCCTGTTTTCCATGCCAAAAATTTGGTAATATATCCAGAAGGAATGAGATGCCTCAACAAATTATACTTTTCTGTGAAATTTTTTATGTTTGGGCATTGACTTCATGGGTCCATTTCCAAATTCTAATGGTTATTTTTATATATTGTTAGCTGTAGATTACGTTTCTAAATGGGTGGAAGCAATTCCTACCCACACTGATGATGCTAACACTGTTGTTTCCTTTGTTAGAAACCACATTATTTGTTGCTTTGGATCACCGCGAGCAATCGTGAGCGATCAAGGCACCCATTTTTGTAACAGGAGACTAACAAGATTACTGAAGAAGCATGGGATAATTCATAAAGTAGCAACAGCCTACCATCCTCAGACTAATGGGCAAGCCGAGGTGTCAAATAGAGAGATAAAGCGTATATTGCAGAAGATAGTCAAACCTCATAGAAGAGATTGGAGCACCAGGCTACAAGATGCACTTTGGGTATACAGAACAGCATATATACAAAACACCCATTGGGATGAGTCCCTTTCGCTTAGTTTATGGAAAAGCCTGTCATCTCCCAGTTGAAGTAGAGCACAAAGCCTTTTGGGCAGTAAAAGAGTGCAACATGGGATTTGAGAAAGACGGAGTTTAAAGGAAGTTGCAGCTGCGAGAATTGGAAAGCCTTCGCCTAGAAGCTTATGAGAACTCAAGGCTGTACAAGGAAAAGATGAAGGCTGTACATGATCAGCACATCAAGAGGAAAGAGTTCCAACCTGGGGACTTAGTCCTCCTTTACAAATCTAGACTGAGGCTCATGCCAGGAAAGTTGAGATCAAGATGGGAAGGTCCATACAAAGTAGAGAAGGCTGAGCCGTACGGAGTTTTTCACCTAAGTCATCCTTCAAGCTCTGAACTCATCAAAGTTAATGGACATCGTTTGAAGCTATATCATGGTGAGAAGGTGACGAAAAACAAGGAGTTAGATATCTTCCTCTTGGAGGATCCACTCACAGCAGAAGATTGAGCTAGTGGAGCGTCCAACTTACGGACGTTAAAGCAAAGTGCTAGGTGGGAGACAACCCACCATGGTATGATCGTTCCTTTCTTTATTCTTAGTTTTCTTTTTCCAATAACTCTTCTCTTTATTAGCACATTTAGTTTGCATCTGCATTTGCACATTTTTACTTTTATTTTAAAAAAAAAAAAGAGAAAGAGCCGCAACGCGATAGCATCGCCGACGCGTCCGCGTCGCAGGTGGCTCAGAGAGAATACGAAATCAAACAGCAAGTCACGCGGGAGCGTGGCTGGAGGCGTGCCTTTGGCATAAATCACCCCACACGATCACGTGATCGACGCGACTAGGTCACATGGGAAACATGCCTCCCACGCGTCCGCGTCACCCACGCGGACGCGTGACCTAAAAATCGACGTAAGAAAGGGTGCACGACCGAAAGTTGTGCTAGAGTGGTGCTGAACGCACAAGCCTTACCACGCGGACGCATGGCTCACGCATCCGCGTCATATCCCTATAGTGGCTACTCACGCGATCGCGTCGATCACGCGATCGCGTCACCCTGGATTTTGGCAAAAATAAGTTTTGAACAGAGAGTTGTGCGAGCACGAGTCTGCCCTCGCGCCAGTAGCACAAAATGAGTCACGCGTCCGCGTGACCGACGCGATCGCGTCAATTCATTTAAGCGCAAGTCGCGCGAACGCATCCCCCACGCGTCCGCGTCGCCTGCGCCGCACAGCTTATCCTAATTTGCCAAATATCTTATCTTTCCCTTCCCCAAATCTTACTTTTTCTTTTCCCCCTCATTATTTTCTTTCCCTCTCTTCCTCCTTCCTTCTTTCTCACTTTCTATTCTCTCTCTCATCACTATTAACAAGGTTTTTTCTTTTCTTCTTCCCTCTTTACTTTTCTATTCTTTTTCTTAATTTATGTTCTCTTCTTCTTTTCTTTTTCTTTTTACTTGTATTATTTATATTTTTCTTTTTCTTTCTTTTTCTTTTAATTGGTGTTAGATATTTAGTAGGGTCATTATTATTCCCTATGGTTTGCTTGTGGATTATTAAGAACTTGTTTGGCAATTTTATGTTAATTTTTAAAGGGTTGCTTGCATGTTCCACTTATTATTTTCAATCGCTTACCTACCTTGCATGCTATGTGTTTGTGAAAACGCCTATATGGAATTGTGCACTATTTTGGGATTTTTTTTTACTCTAAATGCCTGCTTTTCACAAAACTCTTTTTTATATTTTATTAATTTAATATAATTGTTATTCCAAACAGGTTGCTAGTTTGAATTCTGTGGTAATTTAACATGGATATTGAATGCTTGATCTATGCTACTCATGCATTTGCCTGTATGCCAATAAACACCTTGCATTTAATTGTCACCCTATGCACTTACTATATTCCTCATGACAGTTTTTCACATATAGTCATAACCATGTGTTAACTTCTTTCATCTTTAATGTGCATTGATTACCACCCATACCATCCTCTTCCTTGCTCTACCCCTTGACATTTTGACATACTTTCTCTTTTCTCCCTTTCAGGATGGCCACCAAGAAAGGCAAGGAGAAAGCTGCTCCCAAATCAACAGCAAGGAGAGGAACAAAACGAGCACTAGTGGCAGAGCCTTCTTCAACAGCAGTTAAACCCTCAACAAAAAGAATTAAGAGGATTAAAAAGGTTGATGATAAAGAGAAAGCCTTCCCGGCAAAGGACACTGCACGATTTATCAATCGCTACTGTGAGAAGATGTTCCCCATCCTAGCAGAAAGGAGTTACAACAACGAACACCTTCTTATTCTCCCAAACCATATTGCTGAATTTGTTGAGCCACAAATTGCACGAAGACAATGGAGTTTCCTCTAGAGACAGCCACGGCAGGTTAATCTTTCTTGGGTAGTAGAGTTCTACTCCAATTTCTACCTGCCAACCCTGCAGTCTGTCTATGTCCGACAGAAGCAAGTCCCCATTACAGAAGAGGTCATTCAACGAGCTCTAGATCTTCCCCCTACTCCAGAAGGACTGGACGCATTTCTAGAAGCCGCACTCAAGCGCCAGATGTACCAATTTGACTGGGACGCTATTCTCAGAGTTGTCGCCCTACCTAGCAGCAGATGGATCTACGGGTACCATCATTCCCGTCCTAAGGGAATATCGGCTTCTGCACTTACCTTGGAGGCTCGAGTATGGGCACATATTATGTCCCATTACATCTTTTCGAGCACCAACTCAACTCATTTTGGAAAACATCTGATTAATAAAATAGCACACCTTTCTGCAACTCGTTGGGAGACGACCTGGGACTCATACTCCCAGTATTTTAATTTTAATTTTGTGACAACCCTTCTAAATTGATAAACGGATTTTCGGTTGGTTAAGAACTGTACTTGCAACGTATCTCTTACAACAATTTCTTAACTCGCCAATTTCCGCCACGTCACCTGCACTTAAATTGACCAAATTCCAAACTAATCACAAATATCAATATATCACAAAAATTCAACATAAATTCAGAATTCAATCAATAATCAATAAAACAAACATTCACTTATCAAATTCACATTTAATTATTATAAAGTTACCAAAACCTTACCTTCGTACGAAATCAAAATACTCAAGGCTATGGAAAAACTTTTTGATCGAGCCGCCGAAGAAGAAAATGTCAGAAATTTTCTGTACCTCTTAGAACTTTAATTGGCCGAACTCAAGAAGAAGGGGAGCTATATCGCTGTCAGCTTCCACCAAACAAAAATTACGCCAACGTGTAGAAGAGGAAAACATGAAATACTTTTATTAAATTAGATTTTTTATTAAAATTACGGAATTCAAAAAATCGAACGCCGAAATCAGAAGTTCCATGGTTTCTCATTTTCTCTATCTCACGGCCATTCTTTCTTCTTGAATTCGATCACAATAGAGAATGATAAGGTGAGATCATGATTAATGTAGTAGAGGTGATTAGGTGTCATGCTTGAAGGTGATCTACAGTTATATATGTGCATGTATATATACATATAAATCACACATTTTATTTCTTTTCCTTTGGTTCTCTTATGGCTTCGGCCAAAAATGTTAATGATGATGAGATAATAGCAAATAATAATATGCTAATGAGGTGTCAAAAATAATAAATGAAGGAGGTTGGGTGTTGTGGCCTAGAGCAGCTGATTTAGCCATTTAAATTATAAATATCCTAAACGAATAATTATAAAAACTGAATATATTAAAACACAAGTAATAATATATATAAATTACTAATATAAATGACATTAATAACATAACGATAAAAGATATATAGTGAGATATTAGTAAAGCTAAATTCATCGAACAGTACCAATATTTACTCATATCAGTAGATATCTAGCTCGATAATGTTTAATTGTATTTGACTCTTGTTTTCTTGTTCTTATATTATATTTCTCTTAGATTTTAGTGTTAGTTTGTTTTTTTTTTTTCATTTTGCTACTTTATGAATTATGTTAATTTATGGTTTATATTAATAAATGGGATGTTTTATGTTTTGTTCACACTCATTTGAGTTATTATTATCAAATATTTATAGTTGATTGTCATAATTTTTGCTATTTCTTACAATTTATAAAGTTTTATGTTTATGCACACTAAGTACTTGATAGAATGTTTACTTTAGTCATATAGTAAGTTTTTTTCTTTTCTTGGTTGGGGTTGAGAAATTAAGTAGCATTGAGTTATTGATGTCGAATATTAATTAGTAATTTAAGGTTGTTAATTAATCTTGTTTCCATCGATACTAATCTTTTACTAATTCAATTAATAAGTTAGTAAGGACTTATTAGAATTAATTATGCCTATTTGACTTTTTTCAATGTGTAAAGATTGACGAAGTGGGATTAACTCGTCATAATTTCTATGTTTATGGTCAATTAAAAAGATAGTGATCCTTGATTCCTTTTACTTGTCAATTGCCTTAATTGTTTTTAGTTTTTTTTTTTTTTGGTGACTTAAAAGAAATAAACAAAAACTAAGAAAGAAAAAAAAACAAGAAACTGCTTAAGAAAGGCAGTCCCGCTGAATACTACTCTCAAACTCCTTCCAAGGCAATGGAAGCTCCACTTGGGGAGAAATAGTCCTCATTGCAGTCTTTGCCATGATGTCTGCTACTGTATTTGCATCTCTCAAGATCAACCAAAGATCAGCACGCCATTTCCAAGACATGATATCTCGGATTTTTAACACCAAAGGATTAATAAACCCAGAGCAATCTTGTAAATTATTGACAATAGTAAATGCCTCCACACAGTCTGTCTCACATATAATGTCTCTTTGTCCCGAGTCCCATGCTAAAAGAAAGCCTCTCTAAATAGCAAACAACTCTCCTTGCAAAGTGCTACGACTCTCAATTGTTCCCAGACAGCCTCGTTGCCACCTTCCCTTCCAATCTCTGCTAACACAAGCAAAACTAACTCGAGCACCATTGCCAGGACAGCTAGCATAACAATTAATCTTAAAGGTATCCACTGAGGGGGGAATCCAAGAGCCACTAATGGTTGAGGGGATAGATAGTCGTTGCAACTCAAAAATATTTCGGAGCTCCTTTTCTAAAGACAAAGCCATACCAATCACCTTGTCTGTGGTCCAATGCTCGTGAGGATGAAAGATCTCGTTATTTCTTGAACACCAAATCCACCAGAGACCAGAAAAGAATCTAAAAGGGCGCTGTTTGTTATTATATAAGAACCAACTCATCAAATCCACTGGTTGATCGGAGATCCCTAAAGCTTGCTGATGAGCGGATAATTTATACGCTTTTTGACATTATTTTTAATATGTTTTTAGTAGGATCTAGTTACTTTTAGGGATGTTTTTAATAGATTTTGTGTTAAATTCACATTTCTGGACTTTACTATGAGTTTGTGTATTTTTCTGTGATTTCAGGTATTTTCTGGCTGAAATTGAGGGACTTGAGCAGAAATCAGATTCAGAGGTTGAAAAAGGACTGCTGATGCTGTTGGATTCTGACCTCCCTGCACTCAAAGTGGATTTTCTGGAGCTACAGAACTCGAAATGGCGCGCTTCCAATTGCGTTGGAACAGGAAAGCAGAAGTTCAGAGAAACGAAAAGCATCTCCATTCGCTTATCTGAAATTCCTACCAATGATTTACATAAGTATCTCTATCCCTATTTTATTA
>NC_029791.2:106212957-106217784 GCF_000816755.2 Arachis ipaensis
TTAGAAGAATGGTATTTCTCCGTCAATAGTTGAACCCATAGCTTGTCGGGATGGTGAAAAAGTTGCCAAACTAGTTTTCCAAGAAGAGCAATATTGGCACAAAAAGGATCTCTAATTCCCAGACCTCCAAACTTCTTAGGAGTGACCAACACTTTCCAGTTAACTAGATTTAGGCCTCTACCATCAGCTTGACCCTTCCATAGAAAGTTTCGCATCATGGATTCTATCTTATTAGTTACCCCTTTAGGGAAGAGAGATACTTGCATGCGATAAGTAGGAATCGCAGTCACTACCGAGTTGAGCAAACAGAGTCTGCCTGCCTTATTAAGCAATCTCCTTTTCCAGCTGGCTAGCCTTCCCCGAATCTTGTCCAAAACATCGTTGAAAGTTGCGCGTGTCACCCGAGAGTGATTAAGGTTCACCCCTAAATACTTGCCCAAGTTCTGGACGAATCTGATGGAGAAAACTCCAGTGAAAATCTCTTTTCTTGTCGCTGAAACATTCCTGGAGCATAGCGCTTTAGATTTTTCCACATTAACCTTCATCCCAGAGGCTCTGCAGAAATTTTCCAAAGCTACCATTACAGTTTGAACTTGTTGTTTTTCAGCTTTACAGAAAAGAAGCAAATCATCGGCAAACATCAAATGAGAAATTCTTGGACCCCCTCTAGAAACCGCAACTGGCTTCCACAAGCCCTTATCAACTTGCTGATTAATAGAACAGGACAATCTCTTCATACACAATACAAACAAATACGGTGATATAGGATCTCCTTGCCTAAGACCCCTGCTCGGAGTAAAGCTATTTAATCTATCCCCATTCCAGAGGATAGACAGTGAGGAAGCAGTGACACAACGCATAATCAGATTGACTGTCAGAGGAGGAAAGCCAAAACTCACCAGGGTTTGTTTCAGAAATCCCCAATCCACTCTATCGTACGCTTTCTCCAAATCAATCTTAAAGGCCAGGGTGCCTTTCTTTGACTTTGTCTTCTTCATAAAATGGAGAACCTCTTGTGCTACAATGATGTTGTCAGGGGTTCCTCTCCTCGGGATAAACCCTCCTTGAAGGGGCCCAATAATCTCTTTGAGATGGGGACGAAGTCTATTGACCAGGACCTTCATTATAACTTTGTAAACCACATTACAGAGACTAATTGGTCGGAAATCCTTCATGAAAACCGGGTTTTCTACCTTCGGAATAAGAACCACAAGAGTTTCCATCATCCTTGGATCCATATCCAAACCAGAGAACGCATGACGAACCATAGTCCAAACATCAAAACCAACAATCTTCCAGTATTCTTTAAAGAAGAAAGCCTGAAACCCATCAGGGCCCGGCGCCTTAAAAGAATGCATACTGAAAACAGCCGACTTAACTTCTTCCAGAGTAACTGGCGCTGTGAGGCTACAACAGGCTTCATCATTCAGGGAAGGTAGCGGCACATCACCAAGACAACCTAAGTCTACATCCTCCGACTGGCAGAATAGGCATTTATAGAAGGATTCAGCTTCCTTTCTAAGGACATCCGGGTCCGTTTCCCACACCCCATCTTGAAGAAAGAGACCATGAATCTTATTATGCTTTCTCCGCACAAGAGTCTGGACATGAAAGAATTTGGTATTTCTATCCCCAAATTTTACCCACTGCTCTCTGGATTTTTGAAACCATAGAAGTTCCTCCTGCACAAGCGTGTTATTAAATTCCTCAATCAGCTGTTTTTCTTTTTGCCGCATAGACAAATCTTCCATTACTTCAAGTCGCTTCTGAAGGAAATTAATCTGTCTCTCCAATTTGCATTTCCTAACGAAAATGTTGCTGAACACTTTAGAATTAAACTCCAAAGAGTTCTTCTGCACTTCTGAAAGCTTGCCATGCATCTCTCTGTAGCCAGCCTGCCATGACTGGTTCACAATATTTATGTACCCCGGATGAGTTACCCAAGCTGCAATAAACCGAAAAGGTCTATTCTTTTTCGGTTGGGGACGACCTGTACAGCGTACTAGGATAGGACAATGATCAGACTGAAGCCTATTTAAAATTTTTGCGTAAGCCTCTGGAAAGAGAGATAGCCAGCCACTATTGATACAAACCCGGTCAAGTTTTTTCGCCACCTCAACACCATTTTTAACCCTTCTGTACCAAGAAAATTGTCTTCCAATAGTCTTCAAGTCAAACAGATTACTATCCCCTAGAGAGGCAGCAAGCCGATCTGCATGACGACTCGAGAAGAGGCAACCCTTAGATTCATGAGAGAATAGTACTTCATTAAAATCACCAAGAACAATCCATGGCCCACAGAAAGACGAAGACTGAGTAACAAGATAATCCCATAGCAGAACTCTGGTATTAAATTGAGGACTACCATAGATACCACTGCACCTCCAAATCACATTATTTACCTGAACCTCAACTGTAACACACTGATCGAAAGCATCAACCCATTTGCAGTGAACACCCTGTATTGCAGAAAGGAACCAAATACCCCCCTTGTGTCCTGACGCCTCCACTATACCAATAGGGTGATAACCAAGTCTTTCCCAGAACATTTTCAAGTGTTGAAAAGGACAGTGAGTTTCAACCACAATAAAAATTACAGGTTTAAATTTCCTAACCAGCTCTTTACAATTCACCCGGGCTAACTTATTAGAAGCACCCCTAATATTCCAAGCTATTATATTTAAACTATCCATAATATAAAATATAAAAATATAAAACAAGGAAATCAAAGTGCTTCACCAACCTCAAACCGAGGCTTGCCCAGCGGAAGTGACTCCCGTGACCTTCAGGTTTGCCGAATCTCCCTAGAATATCTCCTTAATCCCACCTACCGACGTAGTAACAGCCGGCAATGCGCCTTCCTTCTCCAATGGAACCGCCACGGTAACACCCTCCTTCACGGTTGCAGGAAGACATGACGATGCTTCCATCACCGTGCCTCCATTCTTCTCAACTGGCGAGCTCTGTAGGGACCCCGGCCTTGGTCGTTTCCGGAGAGAGGACCCGCAAGGCACTGGGGTGTGTCGGGTTGAGGAGATCGACGTCTCACCAACACGGGAAGCGCTGTGTCCGACCTTGACTCGTGACCCGATCCTAGCGCGATAGGAGCTGGATCCATTCGTGTGAGAGAAGTGAATGGTGGGCCTGATTACTCTACTCGAATCGGTTTTGGATTGAATGCCTCTTTAGACCTTGTTAAATTGCTTCTGACCCAGCTTGGTTTTACCTTTCCTCACAACTTGCTCCCAGCCTGGTTCATCATGCATGCAAGCCTCCTCAACATTATTTCCTTCCAAATTATTAGCCTCCAAATCTTCTTGCAAATTCGATGCAGGATTCTCGCCAGTAACGCCACCTACCACATTAGGTTCTACTTCATTTAAATTATGACTTTTGGTCTCAGGATGTGGCACTGCCTTTGTACCGTCCCGTGGCTTGGTGGCATCGGAATCAACACTCTTTCCTTCCCTAGAGTCTCTACCCAAGCACTGTGCCATATCGTGACCATAACGTGCACAAGAGTTACAAATTAAATTTAAACTTTCATACTCCACTACATGAGTTACGCCTTCCACAATGATATGCTTGATCACTGGCAGTCCTAAATTTATTTGAACACATACTCGGGCATATCGTCCCCTCTCAGCCAACTTAGTGGCTAAGTCCACTTTGATGGGAACTCCTATTGCAGAAGCAATACGCATCATGGCCTGTTCCTGATAGCACCAGATTGGGAGCCCCGAAATCCGAACCCATACAAGCGTAGACCCGAAGGATTGCTCACATGGCCGAAAATCTATATCCCACAGTTTTACAGCAACATAGTGCCCCTCAATCAACCACGGACCACCAAGCATGACCTTCTCACGATCTTCACATGCATCGAATTTTACCATGAAGTACCCAAACCCCACATCAAGCAGATCAAAGCCACCTTTGATGCGCCAAACCATCCGAAGCTTGTGTGAAAGAGCTGTGTAACTATAATTTTTATCAAGAACCTTAATCACTAAAGCTTCTCGATAAGGCTCTGCCAAACAAAGCTTGGCTTCTTCAGTGAAGTTTACACATGGAGGTTGGAAATCGCCCTGCTTGCCCACCACCGTGGCTATACTATCCCCAGATAGAGATCCTGCAAGTGCAAACGCCTTCGATTTCTCTGGCCCAATGACTTTATCTCTAAAGGAGATCTTTGTAGGATTTGAAAAACCCCCTCGTGAAAAACCCTCCTTGGCACCGAATGCACCCCCACCCACACTCTCCCCCTTATCTCTTCTGACGGCATGGCCACCATTTCGCCCTCAAACACTCGTTCCCGCTCTCTCCTTCTCTCATTCTCTCTGAGTACGGAGTTATTGCCTTTGATATTTAATTGCCTTTGATATTTAGTTATTGTTTATTCTTGTTATTTAAATTCTTGTTTATTATAATCAAATTTTCGATCTCTTATAATCAATAATTGAACACCCAATTATAATTCCTAGAAAAAATGACCTAGGATTATAACTTCCAATATTTATTTTGAATTTGTGATATCTTTTACCAAATTTTGAAGAACATTAAATTCTAGTTTAAAGCTATGAGCCTATAACAGACTTGAGCTTTTAAACTTGTGGATTTGCTAAACTGAAGTTTAGCGCTCATCAAGGAGATATGATGGTATATAATTTTGGGATTTGGATTCTCTAAAGTTTGAATTTCACTTTAGAGAGTAAAGTGTGATCTCTCACCATTGATTTCATAGGTAGGACCAATAATAAATATGAAAGAGAAATTATTCAAGAGTAGAAGATCACACTTTACTCTCTAAAGTGAAATTCAAACTTT
>NC_029791.2:106217912-106220826 GCF_000816755.2 Arachis ipaensis
ATGTTATTTAATAAATTTAGAAATATTAAAAAGTTGCCGTTACTTCATCCTTATTTAACTCGTTGGCAATCAAAGGAAATGGACGACTTAGGTCATTCTTAAGAAGAAATCAAGGAGGAAAATAATCAAATAAAGAAATAAATAGAAAAAATTTTAGAATCACTGTAAGCACTAAGTACAAGTGATATCCCTACAGCAATGAAAGAAGAACGAACAAATGTGTTGTCGTATCCACCCAATTTTGTATCCCAATGGCTTATTACTCCTATTATTATCAACCAAGATTATCTAACTTCAATGCCAATTTACAATCTCCCTTTAGGGTACACATCCTTTGTAGTTACTACATATTCCGTAAGACTGCGAGAATTGGATTGGTCAATAAGTCAGTAAAGTGATTAGTTCATTAGTTCAATAGTTTGATTGGAGTTTTATCGAAATTCAAACAAAATATTATCAACTATCATCCATCAAAATTTATCAAAATTCAAGAGATCAGTAAAACACCATGACAAAATTATCCCAGATTCATTAAAATCAACAATCAATAATTATTCCAATATCATAACAATTATAGAAACCAAAAACTTAATACAGTTAACACAGAGGTAGCAACAACACTATTCTTCCCTAAGTTCTCCCAAGTAATCAGCAACTTTCATCAATCAACAACAAAAGTATAAAACATGAAAATCTTCAAAAATAATTTCTTATAATTCAAAAATAGAAAAAATTAGAGAAACCAAAAACAAAAAAAATTAAATAATTAATCCAAACTCAGCAATCATATCACCACCAACTCTAACTCAGAAATCAGAACACAACAAACAGTAACTCACCCCAACTCAGAACGCAACAAATAGAAAAAGAAATAACAACTCAAGAATTAGATTTTAGATTTCAGTAACTCAGTAAAATTAACAAAATAAGCAACCATAAATTAAAACAAACATAGAGTTGAATCATTAAAAAATAGAAACTCAAAATCATTGAAATTAACAAAGAAAAAAACTGAAGCAGAGCTACCGACGACAGAAAAACCAAACTGACGCCGATGGAGGAATGAAACAGGCGGCAAGGAAGGAACGAAACTCAACTACCGGCAAGAGAGAAACGGCGAGACAAAGATGAGGATTGAGCAAACTGACCAGCGATGGAGGAATCCAACTGACCATGCTTCGATCTGCAAGTCCACGATGATGAAGACGAAGACGATATAGAAAAGATGGCCACGAGCTTCGATCTGTAAGTCCAAAGGCGACGACGTGGAGGAGAAGATGATGGATGGCCAAGAACTTCGAGCTGACCCTCTGTCTGTCACTACCGGCGGCGAGCCACCCTCTGGCTGACGAGAAGAGTTCGACGATGGCAGAGGCGGTGGCTGTTGTTGCTGCTAGTTGAGAGAGAGAGGGGATGCTGGGTGAGAGATAGGGGTAGTGCCATAGTGGGTTAGGGTTTTTTGTGGGTTAAGGCTACAAGTACTATTTATATGATCCATTTTCTTTTTTTTTTAATTATAATTATGAAAACTATTAAAAAAATTGGCCCATTCTACCACTTTTTCGGTTTACTACCGGTTTGACCGAGTTTTTTGTTGATTTTTTTATGAGGAAGTATAGGGAGCCAATGGAATATCTGTACAATGTGTACAATGGATGTTTAGGGATGTCCGATTCAGTATTAGAGATATAACCATTAGTGTTACCTTTTCCTATTAGCTTAAACTTTTGGGATGAGTGGTTTCATGACATGGTGTCAGAGCTCTAGATTCGAAAGGTCAAGAGTTTGATCCTTGGTGAACCCCAAAATCAGCTTTAAGTTTTTGGGATGAGTGGTTTCATTCATGACATGAGATGTTTATTATCCCTGGTACTCGGATGGTTATTCTGGATAGTATGAATGATGTTCATTTTTTAACTCATAACCCATTGTACACATTGTACAAATATTCTATTGGCTCCTTAACAGAATTTTTTTATAGAAAATTTTTTACGTTAACTAGACCGACTAGATGACCGATTTCTAGTTAACTCGGTCAAACCAGCCAGTCCAGTTTGATTTTCAGAATACTGATATTCTAGTAATATTACAATGACTCACAATATTGTTCAACCCAATGTTTAACATTTCTCAGACTTTCCCAAATTATCCTATTGAAGGAGGCATGATAATAGGGATTCATCTTTCAGTACTCAATTCTAGCAATATGCTAACTTTTTCTACACAAATTTATTCTATCGTGGCATCATCTTTACAATCAGAATAGTTTGACCCAATTCCTATTACTTGGGATGCGATTTAGTGCTCCACAGTTGTTTGGAGTATTAAAACTCCTCTTAAAAAGTTAGGATTAAGTTACAATTTTGTAGTTTAAATAATATTTTTTTGGGTAACAGTTTAAATAATGTTTGGGCTAACGTTATTTTTTGGTTTTTACTTGGCCTGTTTTAGGCTTCTTTTATTTTTAAATTTCTATTGGATCTTTATAAAATTATAATAGAAACAAAAATTAAAAACTTCTTAACAAAAAAAATTAAAAACTTTAAAAAGTAAAAAAGACAAAAATACTTCTTTATAGTAAATTTTTAAAAAAAGTATAATATGTTTTAATTAATTGAAAAAAGATAAAATATTTTTTTAGGAATTAGAGTTGTTTCTTTTTTTTTCCAAAGATAGGGAGATTCGAACTCGCAACCTCTTGTATGAGTATAGGGAGACTATACTATTTGAGCTATAACTCATTGACAAGATTATGGTTGTTTGATTTTTAAAAAATAAAATAAATTATGTATGAATGTAAAAAAGATAAAATTATTCCTGTTGAAGATTTAGTTTAAACTTTTAAAATATCCATTTAAAGTTTAATTAAAAAGACAAAAATATATTTTTAATATTAATGTTGTTTAAATATATT
>NC_029791.2:106220868-106258243 GCF_000816755.2 Arachis ipaensis
TAAATTTTAAAAAGACCAAATTTTTTTTAGTATTAATGTTATTTAATAAAAATTAAAATGTTAAATTTTTTTTTGTCAAGGCCAGTCACCCAATCCAACACAAACAGAGAGACCCGAAAACCCCACTCCACTCAACGCCTAATACCATCTTCTTCGTCACTGCAGTTCGTGCACCCTTGAAGCAAGATTAGGATTGGTAGAAAAAGTTTTGATGTGGTTTGTTCCCCAACACTCTGGTTCCACAGTCATCTCTGCTCCTCCTTGGTCACATGTAATCTTTCCTCTGTACTGGATTCAACCCTTCCAGTGATGGCGATGCTTGCTCCACCTTGGTTTCAAGAGGTTCATTCAGGCGTATGGGTCTTGCCTTCGGCCGACGCCGCTGCTTGTCTTCTGTGGTTCCGTATTGATTCCCTGATGCTACTTGATCTCCATCTGCAACGGCTTTAAGTCCCTGACGTTTTAAAATTGCCTCAATGTTGTCTTGCCGTTAGGAATCTGTTAACAGAATTGACGACGAGACAAAATTGAAACGATTTTGAAACGTTAGGGACGTAAATAGGACGAAAACGTTGGGGACAAAAATAATACATAGAAATAAATTTTAATTTTGTCCTTCAATAATATCAATTTTTTACGGTACATAGTTATTCAATTATTTTTTAATCACATCTAAGTAAATTACACTTAATTACATTACTTTCATTCTAAATAAATTTATCTTTTTTTATAATTTTACTCTTAAAGATTTTTACTCTTAAACTTTAAAGAATTTTGACACGTTAGAGACAAAAGATACATATTAATTATTTAATTTTTTGTTCAACTAGATGGGACGCATAAATGATATTTACTTATCAAGAAAACAAAAAAAATGGAAACACCTACATTTTTGCATTCATCCGGTATACAACAAAGGGTGGAGCTATAAAGGCCATAGCGGAAATGAATAGAATAAGGCTACGAGGTAAAGTGGTCTCGGTAGGAGAAGCTCGGTATCGACGTACAAAGGAAGCGACGACTACTCAGAGACACCAGGTGGCGCCTGCCGTTCAAAATATGGCTAAGGTTCTAACGCAACAAGAGGTTAGCCAAAGGGATCTAGGGACTGAGGTGAAAGAGCTGAGGAAAGAGGGGAAACAAGGGGACCGTCACGGCAATGGGTGGACGAAGAAGATGGAAGTTCCTGTGGCAAAAGAGAACCTGGTCTGGTTGCAGAGGAGTCTAACAGGCGGTACGACTAAGGCTGTTGACTATAAGTCTCTGAGGGCCATGATAGGCAAGAATTTACCGTAAGTCATGGAGGTACGAGAACTCGGAGCTTACAAAGCTATCCTGACGTTTGATAGCATTTTAAGTGCGGAAGAAGCCCTTACATTTAAAATGAACAATATCCTGAAGTTCTTCCATAGCGTCTGGAGATGGGATGAGGAGGAGTGTAGTGAAACCCGAAGGGTATGGCTAGAGTGTTTTGGTGTCCCGCTACACACGTGGTCTGTGGAGACGTTTAAGATGATTGGTAGTCAATGGGGCGAAGTTGTTGGGTGCGACGAAGCCACAAAATCATGTCTGTCCTTCAGTGTGGGGCGGATACAAACTGACACTTGTATTATGGATATTATCAATGAGTGGATTCACATCACTGTTGGTACTAGTGGGTTTGACGTCCTAGTTAAGGAGGTTGGGCAGGAGAGTTATGGATCGAAGTGTCAGCTCGAGGATGTTAGCACTCCTGGTCTCCCCAAAGCATTCGAGATTTTGGGTACGAGTAGGTTAAATTCGATAACACTGGTAGCAAGCAGAGATCCGGTGGTCGAGGGGCTGATAGCGACGCCAAGAGAGGAAGAAGCTGAAAAGGCTAGTTTGGTAATTCCCATTAACATTTTGAATGAGTGGAGTTATTGTAATTTAATTGAAATTAATACGGGGAAGGTAACAGAGGATTCAGCTAAGGAGGGAATAGCAGATTTCAAGGGATGTCATGATTTACTCATTGATGCAGAATCTGAAAAAACGGTTAGTTGGGATTATGGGTTTGATGGGCTGAATTTTGGTGGATTTGGGAGAAAAAAACAAAATCATAACGGACTAAATGGCTGGCCCAATAATCCATCAGGTGGCACAAATGGTAAGGGAATGAGATTGGGCCGCTCTTCATCAACAGGAGGCCCAGCGACTGATGTGGAGGGCACGGAAGGATGAACTAGGCGCCTGGGTCGGGTCGGGCTGCCTCCAGACGGGTGCTCTCCATCTCCTAGATCGAGCGCCGCAGCACACGCCTGCCTTGGAGGAGAGAACCTGGAAGTTACGGACGAGACTGGGCCACGAGGGAAGAGAGGCGGACGAGCTGATGAGCAAGATTGCCGACGAGCTGAGCGTGAGGCGACTGACGTCGTGACGGGGAACTGTGAGACTGAGCTGGAATCAACGGACTGTCTCCCCAAGCCTTCAAAGAACTTTGCGATGGTGATGGTAGGAGTTGGCTTCTCCAGGGTAGATGGGGATGAGAGACAGACCCAGAAAACGATGCCAGCGCCAGGGAAGGATAATGCAGCCGACGGGGAAGAGATCCTAGAGGTCGGTAACGAAGCTTTAGCAGACGTTATGCCCCTGGCTACTGCCAGACTTGAGAAAGGCGGTGGCGATAATGGGCCTGGGATGGATGCCAGCAACGGGAACAAGGGACTCAGTGATATGAAAACTCTGGAAAGAGAAGAGTAGATGATTGAAAACAAAAGGGCATGGGATCTAGCAGTAGAGTCCGGAGCAGTGCAGTGCGATGAAGATGACGACATAATGGCGATTCTACAAGAACAGAATGAAGCACTTGCTCAAAAGAGGAGGTTGGCTAAGCAGAAAGAAAAGGCGTGAAGATGCAGACCGAGAAAGCTAAAAAAGGTGTGTACTAAAGATTTAAAATGATTTTTAGCTCTTTGATTGTTAGGGGGTTAGGGGGGATTGGTAAGCTGAGTATGGTTAAAGAGCTCAAAACAAAACAGAAGCTGAATATGTTAGGGTTGGTTGAGTCTAAAATGTTAGTTGTGACTAAGTTTAATGTAGTACGTATTTGGTGGAACGATGCTGTAGGGTGGGAGTATGTAGGCTCGGAAGGCACGTCAGGGGGGCTGGTGTTAATGTGGGATATTATGCTGTTTAGAATGAATAATTGCTATAAAGGAGAGAGATGGTTATGTATTGAAGGAGTCCTATTGAAAAATGATTTTCCTTGTGCTTTCTGTTTGGTATATGGTGCTCATAATAGAGCAGAAAAACTTGTTGTGTGGGAGGAATTGAGCTTCATAGCTGGTGTATGTCAAGTACCGATATGCTACATGGATGACTTCAATGAGGTTATACAGGTTGAAGAGAGGAAAGGACAGGATAGGTTAATAGTGTCTGCAGAAGATTTCAAGTGTTGGGTACAAGATATGCAGCTAGTGGACCTACCGTTGCATGATCGTAAGTTTACCTGGTTTAGAGGTTGCTCCTGCAGTCGCATTAATAGAGTCCTAGTGAGTGTAGAATGGACGGAGGAGTTTCCAAAGATTCTACTAAAAGGGGGACCAAGAGGCATGTCAGATCACTGCCCAATTATAGTGGAAGATACCATATCTAGAGGTGGATCACGACCCTTTTGTAGCTTAGATTCCTGGTTTACACATGATGGTTTCCTAAGGATGGTCAGGGAAGAATGGAGGAATCTTGGTGAGGCACGATTCACAGATAAGTTAAAGACTTTAACAGTACCTCTGGAAAGATGGCATAAGGACAATTTTGGAAACATGGATAAGAAAATTCAGCGTTTTAAGGATG
Source organism: Arachis ipaensis (assembly GCF_000816755.2). NCBI lineage: Eukaryota > Viridiplantae > Streptophyta > Magnoliopsida > Fabales > Fabaceae > Arachis > Arachis ipaensis. Next base: position 106,224,682 of record NC_029791.2, read on the forward strand.
AAATCAGGAAGTAAGACGAGTTGGCAGGAAATGGAGTTTATGATGATACAGTGGAGGCTAGAAGGAAGGCACTAGTGAGCTGTTGCAAGCAGTGGTATGTCAGAAAAGAAGTACACTGGAAGCAGATGTCGCGATCTAGGCATGCAAAAGATATGGATAAGAATGCTAGGTACTCCCATAATTTGGCATCGGCAAGAAGGAAGAACAATAGACTTGATGCTCTGGTAATTCATGGTAGGCTAATAAGAAATCAAGCTCGGATCAAAATTGCTATCAGAGATTTCTATAAAGATCTATATCACCAGGAGAGATCACCGGTAGTGGATTTTAGGGACAGTCTGGTAAATCGGATTGATGAAGAAGACTCGATAGCTCTGGAGAGAATACCAACAATGGAGGAGATTAGAGAAGCCGTCTGGGATTGTGAATCTTCCAAGGCTCCAGGGAGTGATGGGTATAACATGAATTTCATTAAGAAGTGCTGGGATGAGATTGGTGTGGAATTCATGACAACTGTTTTGGACTTCTTTCGATCGTCACGGTTACCTTCTGAGGCCAATATTACTTGGGTGGCCCTAGCACCTAAGTTTACCGGAGCTAAGGAGATCAAGGACCTTCGGCCGATCAGCATGGTTGGTTGTGTATACAAAGTAATTTCCAAAGTGCTGGTTAAGAGGATGAGATCAGTCATGCCAGGTCTAGTAGGGGAGACCCAAAGCACATTTGTGAAAGGGCAGAAAATTCATGATGGAGCTCTTATTGCATGCGAAACAGTGCACTGGCTAAAGAGTAGAAAGAAGAAAGCGGTAATTATCAAATCAGATTTCCAAAAGGCTTATGATCGGGTAAAATAGAGTTTTGTGGATATTGTGCTACAAAAGATGGGCTTTGGTTGGAAATGGAGGACATGGGTGAAGGAGTGTATTAGCACAGCTTCTATGTCGATCTTGGTAAATGGCTCACCATCTAAACCTTTTAAGATAGAGAGAGGTTTGAGACAAGGTGATCCACTATCTCCATTCCTATTTGTTCTGGTTGTTGATGTGCTGCATAGGATGGTAGGGGAGGCAGTCAAAAACAAACGTATTTTGCCGCTGCTGATTTGAAAGGACAATATAGAGTTATCACATTTACAATTCGCAGATGACATTATATTATTCTGTCCACCAGAGGAGGAGACCATCAGAAACTATGCCAGGCTGCTAAGGTGCTTTGAGATGATGTCAGGGTTGACTATTAACTTTGATAAATCAAGTCTAATTCCAATCAATTGTGAACAACAGTGTACCTCCAACATGTGCAGCTACTTGGGATGTAAGGAGGCCAGTCTTCCAGTAAGATATCTTGGCATTTCTCTAGGAGCAAATCCAAGACTAGTCAGGACTTGAAAACCGATTATTGACAAGGTTGAGGAGAAGCTCAGCTTGTGGAAGGCAAAACTACTCAATAAGGCGGGTAAGCTTGTCCTTATTAAATCTGTGCTAAACAGCTTGCCGGTGTACTACTTGAGTCTGTATAAGATGCCGAAGGCAGTGTCAGACAAGTTGATCTCGTTGCAGAGGAGATTCCTGTGGAGCAAGGAGGAAGGTAGGAATGGTTTGGCGTTAGTTAAGTGGGAGTTAGTTCAAGCCCCTGAAAAGGTGGGTGGGTTGGGGGTGGGTGATGCAGTAATTAGAAACACTGCACTTCTTTTCAAGTGGTGGTGGCGATTCTCAAAAGAGGAGTGCCCATTATGGAAGAAGGTCGTGTGTTTTTGCTATGACTTGAACCCCAATGTGATGTTAACGGCTCAGACATTACCGGGTAGAGGGGGTCCATGGAAGGATATCTGTCAGCTGCAGATTAGGGATACTGATGTGAGAGATAAGATGATTGCGGGATTATCTATGGAGGTGGGTGACGGAAGGAGGACTCGATTCTGGGAGGATGTCTGGCTACAAAGTGGTTCGCTAAAGATGAGTTTTCCGAGGCTTTTCTCTATTTCAAACCAAAAAGGATCTGTTATAGGGGATTGTGGATTTTGGGATGGGTTAGAGTGGATCTGGAACTTCCAGTGGAGGCAAGAGTTATACCAATGAAAGTTAAAACTAGTGGATCAATTATATGAAACTTTACGGCCTATTAAGCTAGCATATGATAAGCAAGATAGAGTTGTGTGGAAATTTGACAAGGAAGGTATTTTTTCAACTAACTCATTTGTGCAGGTAATGCAGTTGGAGTCCCTCCCGGAGAAAATTACCAGCTACAGTTTTACCAGAAACATTTGGAAAGGTTTGGTTTCACCACGAGTGGAGTTATTTATTTGGTTTACTTTGATAGGGAGAGTGAACACCAAAGAAAGATTGCATAGACTGGGAATTGTTGAACATGGTGATAATATATGTGTTCTATGTAAAAAAGACGTTGAATATATACATCACTTGTTTCTGGGCTGTGAGTTTACTTGGCATGTGTGGTGTCTATTGCTATCTGACTTTGGGAGATTGTGATCTATTCCGGGCTCACTAAAGGAACACTTTGAGAGCTGGACAGGTGTTGCTAGAAGGAAAGGAGACCACAACAAGTAGCTCATATGTTTCTTTTTGGTTATTTGGAACATTTGGCTAGAGAGGAACAGGCGAATTTTCAAGAACATGGAAGGAGGTGCAGAGGAGGTGTTCCATAAATCTGTACTCTGTTATAGAGAATGGTGTAGTTTGGATCCCTTTTGTTGTTGATGACAATGCCGGAGATAACATTAGGGACAGATTTCTATTCTTTTTTTTACAGGTTCCTTGTTTGTTAGTTTTTTCTCGCTCCACTGAGTGTGTTGAGCTTCCTTGTTAAAAAAATAGAATACCTTTTAGAATACTGTGCTAATGAACATTACAATATTGATAATGTCTAAACATTAGGGGAGTATTGTATCATCCACCCTATTACTTATACTAAATTACTCCCACATCTCATTCAAAATTCCTTGGTAGTTTCGGTCCCAATAAAACTAGTTGAACTAACTTATCTCAATAGATTTTATACCCCCAAAATATGACAACCATGTAGGAGCTATGGGACACTCCACAAAAAATTGTGGAGCCTTAAAATATAAATTGCAAGAGATAATTAATGCTAAATAGTTAAATTTTAAAGAAAATAACCCTAATATGAATCAAAATCCTCTACCTAATCATGGAGGTCAAACAATGCCATTGAAGATTCAAGAGAAGAGTTGGTTATTACAGCAACTGAAGTCAAAACCCCGATGAAGTTCACTCTCCAAAAATTTTGTGAATTTGAGTTAATGCCAATTTCCACTACATCTACTTCAATAGAGGTGGAGGGAACAACTTGATTCATTTATGAAAAACTTCAACATTCATTGAAGAAAACAATAAATTTAGACAAATCTACCAACTTTAATTGACAGAAAGTTGATACAAGTCAGTTATATTGAAAATGATGTAAACACGATTAATGGGTCAACTAATGATGGAATAATTCAAAGTACCCTCGTGAGGAAAATTGCTTTTCCACCAAAACCTCTAGGCTATGTTTGGTTGGAAGGAAAGAAATAAAGAGGAAAAAAATAGAAAAGAAAGAAAGGAAAGGAAAGAAATTGAGCGGATTTTTATTTTCCTTAGATGTATTTGGATGAAAGGAAAATAAGAAGGAAAAAATGTTATAAAAAGATAATTTTACCCTTATATTATAAAATATATTGAAAAAAGTAAAGGGATAATATTGGAAGTAGAGAGAGAGAATTAGTTTTCTCTCCATTTTCTTTCCATTGTTGGAGGAAAAAAAATTGGTGGATCCCACCAATATTTTTCCATCTATTTTCCTTCTTCTCCTATTTATCTCCTCAACCAAACAAGGAAAAATAACTATTTTCCTTCCAATTTCTTTCCTTCCCTTTTCTTTCCTCCCATTTTCACATCAAACAAACACACCCCTAGTGATCTACGATACCAAGGGTGATCCCCACCTGCCCGAAAATATTCCAAAGGCTATCACAATACAAGTGCCAAATCCTTTCCCATACAAGGACTCTAGAGAAATTTTATAGAAATACAATGTCAAAGTAATTAAGATGATTCTCTTAATGCCACACAGAGTGATAATGGAACTCATACAATTATCAACATTGGTGGGGTAGGTGAAATAACTTATAGTGGTTATATATATATGCTAGAGAAATTACTGAAAGGTCAAGAGAATGAGGTGAAAAATATTCACAAGGAAAAAGATTAATTGGGGAAAATTCCTACTAAAAATGATGAAATAGAGATCTCAGAAAAAGATGCTTGTGAGTTGTAAATTCTTTAAATTTATTAAACAAAGCAAGTATCAAATGGTTGATTAGCTAAATCGCACTCTAACAAAGATTTCACCATTATCTCTTCTGATGAATTTGGCACTCCATATAATGGCTTTCATGAAAGTGTTGAACCAAGCACACATGTCTCATGACATACCTATTGAAAAATTTGATGGTATAGTTAACAATATTATTGGTGATAATTTTATCCAATTTTTGGACGATAAAATTTCCTTTGAAGGAAGAGGACACGTCAATGCCCCTCATATATTTGTGAAGTGTCGAAATCACGTTATGTCAAGAGTATTAATAGATAATGGCTCCTCTTTCAATGTGATACCAAAATTCACACTTGACAAACTACTATTTGATAACTCATACATAAGGCCAAATGCAATGGTAGTAAAGGCTTTTGATGGTATGAGAAGATGTGTCATTGGAGAGATTGAAAACCCATTCCAAATTGGTCCATGTACTTTTAACGTATTATTCTAAGTAATGGATATCACACCTACTTACAACTACCTCTTAGGGTGTCATGGATTCACTCTGCTAGGGTAGTACTGATGCGTGAGCATCTTATACCCTTTTTCTAGTCATTTTTATATTGTTTTTAGTTAGAATTTTATTACTTGTACTTGATTTTACTGTAAAAATCACCTTTGGATGCTACTTTGAGTTTTTCTTGTGTTTTTATGGTTTTAGGTGAAATTTGGAGCAGTTTGAATAAACCTAGAGCAAGAAAAAAAATGCTGGCAGCTCCCCCCTGGGTGCTGAACGCGCACCTGGCGTTCAACGCCAGCAGGGGGCATGAGATCAGAAGCGCTTCCCCCTCTCTAGCATTCAACGCCCAATCCTGGCGTTGAATGCCAGCAAGCAGCTCGTTTCACACATCATTGGGCCTCCAAGTAGATTTAGCACTTATTAGTTTTATCTTATTTTATATTTGTAATATTTTATTTTAAAATAATATCTTTTAGGTTTAGCATTTATTATTAGGTTACTATTTAAAGGAGAAGATCAATTAGGTTAGAATCATCTTCCTCCTGCACTTTTCATAATCTTGTTTTCTCTATAAGTTACGAGCAGCTAAACCTCCTGGTTAAGGTTAGGAGTTTTGTTGATTTCTATGGATTAATATTATTGCTCTTCTATTTTAATATATGTTTGTTTCAATTCTAAGGTATGATTTCGTTCTTAAACTAATGAAACTGGGTAGAACAGAAGTATGACCTTTTTTCTACATGGGTTTTTGTGATGCTCGAGAGAGATCGCTTGAACCACAGCTTGATACACGCCTCCTAGACGGCTAATCCACAACCTGTTGGGGACAAGGAACATCTGTTCAGCCCGAATTTAGGGTGATTAGGGCCTTTGTGGTATAAACTAGTTTTCTGAACTTCACCCTCCAATTCGAATTAAATGACCACATGAGTGGCATTTGATGAGGATTAGAGGAGATTAATCACTAAGGGATTAGGGTTAATCACTTATAGTTTTCCATAGAATGAATCATTCATTGTTAAAATAGTTAGTAAGAAGTTTTAATCTGGAAAGATAAACATCTCTGAGACCTTAACTGTTTTCTTATCATTGTTTTACATCAAACCTTTTATTGCTTTCTTTATTATTTCGTCTTATGCGCTTTCAACACAACCATCTTTTACTGTTTGCCTGACAAAGTCCAACAGGATAACTATTGCTTGCTCAGTCCGACAATCCTCGTGGGATCGACCTTCACTCACCTGAGGTATTACTTGGATGACCCAGTGCACTTGGCGGTTAAGTTGCGCGAGTTCTAATTTTGCGCACCAAATTTTTGGCGCCATTGTCGGGGAATTGTTCGTGATTGATAACTACCGGTTGTCTTGTTGCTTAGATTATGTATTTTTACTAGTTTTTGTATAAATTGATTTTCTTTTTTATTTTCGATTCCTATCTTGTTTATTTTTCTTGATTTTTGATTTTTATCTTAGTTATCTTTTCCTTGATTTTCGAATATTTGTTCTAGTTATCTTATTTTTATTTAATTTCAAATTTTAAGTTTGGTGTCCCGTTAGTATTTTTCCTTTCTTTTTAAATTTCGAAAATTTTTTTAAAAAATAAATCCTTTTCTTTTTAAATTTTGAAAGTTTTAGGTTAATTCTTGCATTCTTATTTTTGAATTTTTTTTAGTTAATTGCTTACTTTATCTTACTTTATTTCTTTTTAGGATATCTCACTGGGAGCTTTCTATACTCAGACATAGAGACTCCCACTTTTTCTTTGTTTCTTGTTGTTTATGAGCAGGAACAGGGACAAAGAACCCCTTCTTGATCTTGATCCTAAACCTGGGAGGACCTTAAGGTGACATTTATAACAAGCTAAAGTATGCAAAGCCGAAGAAAATCTCACGAAAACTTTTGAGAAGGAAGCTGAAGAGACCACTATGGCTGGAGGGAATCCGAACGCTGAGGAGCAAGCAAGGAAGATGCTTGGCTCATACACTGCACTCACTACTGACTTTTATGGGCGCAATATATCTATACCTACCATTGGTGCCAATAATTTCGAGCTCAAGCCTCAACTGGTCACTCTGGTACAATAGAACTATCAGTTTCATGGATTCCCGCAGGAGGATCCCAACAAGTTGGTATCTGATTTCTTGCAGATCTATGATACGATCAAGACGAATGGAATGAACCCTGAGGTCTACAAGCTCATGGTCTTCCCTTTTACTGTAAGGGATAGAGCAAGGTTGTGGCTGGATTCTCAATCCAAGGAGAGCCTGGACACATGAGACAAGGTGGTCACTGCATTTTTGACCAAGTTCTTTCCACCTTAGATGTTGAGTAAGCTGAGAGTGGAAGTCTAGACCTTCAGACAGAAAGAGGGAGAGTCCCTCTATGAAGCCTGGGAGAGATACAAGCAGCTGATCAGGAGATGCACTCCTGACATGATTTTCGAATGGACCAGGCTGGAGATCTTTTATGATGGCCTCTCTGAGATGGCCAAGATGTCACTGGATCACTCTGCTGGTGGTTCACTACACATGAAGAAGACGCCTGAAGAGGCGATTGAGCTTATTGAGATGGTTGTCAACAACCAATACATGTACACTTCTGAGAGAAACCCTATGAACACTGGGACTACTCAGAAGAGAGGAGTCATGGAAGTGGACACACTGGATGGCATTCTGGCACAGAATAAACTTATGTCCCAAAAAATTAGCATGATCTCTCAACACTTAAGTGAGATGCGGGTTTCAGCTGTTATCCCTCAAGATGCACCCTATGAAGGAGATGTTGGTGACATTGGTCAGCCCACCATGGAAGAAGTGAACTACATGAAAAATTCCTCTCGAAATACCAATAATGATCCCTTTGCAAATGCTTTCAATCAGGGATGGAGAAATCACCTTAACTTTGGGTGGAGAGGACAGCAAAGGCCTCAACAAGGCTTTAACAATAGTCAGGGTGGAACCAATCAAAGTAGGTTCAATAACAGACAGTTCCAACCCTCTTAGCAGTAGATGGAAATGTCCAAGCATAGCCTCTCTGACTTAGGCACACTGGTTTTCAACCTCTCCAATACCACTCATAGTTTTATGCAAGAAACCCGGTCTTCAATTAGGAACTTGGAGATACAATTGGGTCAGTTGAGCAGCAGGATACTTGAGAGACCTCCCAACCCTCTTTCTAGCAACACAGAGGTAAATCCAAGGGAAGAGTACAAGGTCTTCACTGTGGACAAGGAGGAGCAGGTTGCTGAAGATTTGAAAGAGAACAAGGCTAAAAAAGAGACTAGGAGTGCACTTGTACACACGCCCTAGTAAAAATGAAGGAGCCTTGATGGGTTGAAAAATGCCGATTAAGAAATTTTAATAAAAGCGGCGTTGTCAGTATAGTCTTAACCGACGAAATTTCCACTACCAACACTACAACATTTTGGGTCTATGGCCACGGTTTTTTTGGTCACGGTAAAAAATCGTGACCATAGACCATAGAAGGTCTATGGTCATGGTTTTTTACCGTGACTAAAAAAAAGCTATGGTCACAGTTTTTGGAAAAAGGGTGACCTAAAAGGGTCTATGGTCACGATTTTTTGGGGTGACCTAAAGGGGTCTATGGTCACGGTTTTCTGGGATGACCTAAAGAGGTCTATAGTCACGGTTTTTTAAAAAAGGGTGACCTAAAAGGATCTATGGTCACGGTTTTGGTGGTCTATGTTTGCGGTTTTGGGGGTGGCCTAAAATGGTCTATGGTCACGGGTTTTCACCGTCACCAAAAGACATCTATGGTCACGGTTTTGAGGGGTGACCTAAAAGAGTCTATGGTCACGGTTTTTAGGGTGACCTAAAAAGGTCTATGGTCACGGTTTTGGGGGGTGACCTTAAATGGTCTATGGTCACGGTTTTTTAAAAAAGGGTGACCTAAAATGGTCTATGGTCACGGTTATGGAGGGTGACCTAAAGGGGTCTATGGTCACGATTTTGGGGGTGGCTTAAAATGGTCTATGGTCACAGTTTTTCACCGTGACCAAAAGACATCTATGGTCACGGTTTTGAGGGGTGACCTAAAAGAGTCTATGGTCACGGTTTTATGAAAGGGTGACTTAAAGGGGTCTATGGTCACTGTTTTTTTTTGGGTGACCTAAAGGGGTCTATGGTCACGGTTCTTCAAAAAAGGGTGACCTAAAAGGGTCTATGGTCACGATTTTAGAGGGTGGTCTAAAGAGGTTTATGGTCACGGTTTTGGAAGGTAACCATAAAGTACGGTTTTTCAATCTTTTTTTTAAAACCCCTCCCCAATTCTTGGCCGGTTCAAATGAAACGATGCCGTATCGCTTAGAGAACATTCAGAAAGCATGCGTCTGCCCCCAGTCCCTAGAGCTTCCTTTCTCCCTATGGTCCAGTTGTCTCTCCACTGTCCAACCGGTCGCTTCCAACCCCTCTATACACTTGCGAATCACAAGTTTCTCTGCATCGATCGTTGCACGTTGTAACAACCCGATTTNNAAAAAAAATTTATAAAATTCTTAATTTTTAATCTTAATTTTCAAATTGAAAATTACAAACCCTAAGGCTAATGTCCTGAATCCCTATTCCAAAATACAAACCCTCAAACCCCCCGCCTCCCTCTTCAACGTAACACACGCATACACCCACGGAAACGCAGAGAGAGAAAGGGAAAACGGAGAAGGGAAGAGAGGGGAGAGGAAGGAGATGGCGCTGGCGGGACAGGCAGCCGCCGTCACCGTCGATGCTCGCAAGGAAGAGAGGGAGAATGAGGGCGATCGAGCTGAGGAGAAGCTGAGAGTGAGAAGACGCAAAGAGGAGGAGCCGTCCCGCACCGCCATTGCGTCGCCGGCACTGTCACGCGATAGCGGAGAAAGCCGTCGCCGTCACCGCTGGTATGGTCGGAGTCGCATTCGTCGATTGAAGGTGCCGCCGTCGTAGTGGAAGAAGCCCAGAGAGAGAGATGAAGAAGGCCCGAAGAGAGTGAGCGTCGCTGCCACCGCCATTGGAGATGAACCCAGTTGTTCTCTTGCTGCCGGAGGTATTGTTGTCACTGCTCTGGCTCAATTTTGTATCGTTACCGTAGCTGTTTGGCTGTTGCTGAGGTTTCCTACCATCACTGGAGCTGCCGGAGAACCACCGTGGTTGTTGCCTAGGAAACGGAACGAGTGTGGGGTTTCCTTCCCTGTTCTTCAAACAGGTTTCAATTCAACTTCTCCTTTGGAATTTCATCTATGTTTCAGTTATAACTAGTATTTTGCTTGAGTTCATTTGGTTAATTGTCAGACTCTATGACATGCTTGTTAATGGCTGATTTTGCTGAGAATTGACTGCTAAAATTATTTGCAATTTCTTTTTGTTTATGGATATCACTCTTGGAGCTGTTTGGAATTATTTGATTTGAATTATTGACTGTATTTATGATTCGCTGCTTTACTGCACGTTTTTATGAATATGTTGCTGGAGATATTGGGTTAATCGTGTGATTGTGTTGAGAAATTGGAAATACTCTAAGTTGCTGACTGTTTTGTTGGAAAATTGCTGCTGTTAGTTGAGTTTAGGTTAGAATGAGGAATTTCTGGTTAGAATTGGATATGTTGGATTGTCTGCTTGTGATTTACTGCACTTTAGACTAATTTTTGCTGATAAAATACTGTTGACATTGCGGGATTATACGTGGTTACGCTGGTTTTGGTGACTTTTGATGTTGAAATTATTTTGGTGATGTTGATTGCATTAATTAACTGCATTAAGGTTGTTTGTGCTATAAACTTGTTGCTGTTAGTTGGATTAGAGTAGAATTAGGATTTTCTGATGTTAGTTCATACATAGATAAACATGTTATGCTTCTTGAGTTGAATTTTAATTTGTTTGGACTGGCTTGACTGAACTGCTGTTGAATTACTGAGGTATGTTGCTGATTTGTGCACAATTGATGCTGATTTTGTGAATGGAGGTTGAATGAATACCTGGTTGTGATATTTGATTTGTTTAATGCCTTTGCACACTAAGTGTTCGAGAAAAAAAAATGTCTCAAAAAGTTTTCAATGAAATTTTTGGTTTAATGCTTGAAATCAATGTTTGTTTGCATGTGATTGGTATGCATTGATGTGAGTGTAAATGTTTATTCTTGATTATTTGATGGATATTGATGCTGAATTTATGTTGTTCTTGCTGATATTACTGAATTCATGTGAAAAGGCTACTGATTTTAACATTATTCTTCTTTATCTCATGTACCAATTGTTTGATTATATGCCTCTATGCCTATTTTGCATTTTGAATTGTATGTTGTAGCTACCATATGATTTAGAATGTTTGATTTTCTTTGGCATGATTCATTGTTGAGATGAATATTTGTAGCTACCAATTCTTTAGCAAGTTGTAAATCTTACTTTATACTGTTGCTTATAATTATTCTCATTTTCTTTCCTTGGCATTATTACACTATTACTAGGGGTGGCAAAACGGGTCGAGCCCGTCGGGTCAATCCGCTAAACCCGCTAAAAAAGGCGGGTCGGGCTAGGATTTGGAGCCCGCCAAATTAAAAAAATCCGCCAAATTGGAGGGTTTTGGCGGAGCGGGGCGGGCCGGTCTGCCGGGCCGAAGATTTTATTTTTCTTTTTTTTATTAAATAAAAGAGTGATTACTATTATAAAATTAATAATTATAGAATTTTTAAACACTTTTTTTTTCATTTTTTGTTTTTATTCTTCTTTTAGTTATTAACTTTATTTATTGTGGGGAGGGTTGGGGCGGGCCGGCCCGCTTTGCCACCCCTAACTATTACTAGTACTAGGGTGAAATCTTACTTTGAGCAAATTTCTAACAGAAAATATAGACTGAAAGTTGAAACTAATAATTTCATAATTTGCCATCATCCATTTTAAGTGTGGATGACTTGTTCAAATCACAAGATCCTCTAAGGTATGGGTTATGCAATGATGAGCCTTTATGTTTGGGAGAAAAACAATAAGGCTATATAACTAAAGTGGAGTGGATCTTGCTCTTCATAATTATAGTGATAGTAGTACCGTCCTACAAGCCAGGCTAATAAGTAATAATTGAGTTGCTACAAAAGTTACTGTTTTTCTTTCTTCTATTAATAACTCAGACTAATCCTTGATGCACTACAGAATGTGCTGAGGAGATGTAGTAGCCTGCTGCTGTCAGGTAATGTATGGCATATTTGACATAACTTAGTAAAATATATTATTTAGATTTACTTTATCTGATATAATAATTGCTATAAACTTGTTGGTTGTGATTATATATGAGACAGTAACTAATTCTATTAAATGGCGGAGTCATTTAGAGCTTTAAATGAGAAAATTCTAAGTCTACATGCTTTAGCGATTGGTAACTGCTTTTTTCTCAAAATAATGCAACCAATTTTTACTTTGGATACAACTTTTAATGTATACATATTCATAGTTAAACCCTTCTTGGATTGTATACTTAATTATCATACAAAAACCATGACTTAATCAAAATTGAAATTGAAAAGAGATAATTTATTAAGGGGAGCAGATTCAACTCAGCCAAACATTTATTGAGTTTAAGGCATGTATACTATTTCTGAAAAATGTACCCAGGTAGTTGTTTCATTTTAAGTATATTCAAAATGAATAAGCCTTTTGAAAATAATCTGAAGTAATTACATGTTGCACTATGTTTATTTGCAAGTTATTCTTTCTATTAGGCCAAATGCACATAAAATGCAAAATAAAGAATGCATTGCAGAGGCTAAAAGTGTTTTCCTATAGTGATATTTAGTTAACCTATAATTGATTTATAAAGTCAGCTGCATTAGCGTGTGTAGAGGCTGATGTGTTTTCCTATTATCCATCGATGTCTTATTTGTAGAAAGGTGAGAACCCTGTAGAGGAAGCCAAGAAAAGCAACCATGTGCAGAGAAAAATCAAGAAACGCCAGAAAGATCGTAAGCTTGATCCTCATGTTGAAGAGCAGTTGTGGTGGGAGATTGCTGGCTTGCATTGCTTCTCGACCTGATCAATGTGGCAGGGATAACGGGTAATGCATATAACTATTGCTTGTCTGGGTTGTCCTGAATTTTGTCTAATTTGATTCTTGATTTGTTACTTATTTCATTCCTTCTTGAATGCTGCAGCTATATTTTGGAAGGTAAAGAGCTTGAATTTTATATGTAGAAAATCCAGAAGAATGGAAAGGGTGCTGCCTCTATTCTCATACTTGTATTTTGGATGGGATGGAATAGGTCTTATAATGACTTTAGTTATCTACATGTAATATTTTGATGTGTTGTGTACTTTTTGAAAAGAGATTTTATCTGGTATTACATGTAATGGACAAATTACACTCTATTTTGATTTGTGTTGTTTAGATTAAAAATATATCTAGCTTATAATGAAACTCTTATGATTTAAATTTCTTGAATTTCTTATTTTTAGATTTATTTGGTGATTATCATCGTTTTGGGATGTGATTATGCTTTAAAAAAATTAAATCTCATAAAACAAAATAGGCTATGGTCACGGTTTTGTGGGGTGACTATAGATAAGCTATAGTCACGGCCAAAACCGTGACCATAAATAAGGCTATGGTCACGGTTTTGAGGAGGGGTGACCATAGAAGCTATGGTCATGGCCAAAACCGTGACCATAGATAAGGCTATGGTCACGCTTTTAAGGAAGGGTGACCATAGATATGGTTATGGTCACGGTTAAAAACCGTGGCCTAAAGTGTCAGAATTTGAAAATTGTAACCGTGATCATAGAAACCGTGACCATAGGTAAAAAAAACCGTGACCATAGACCTATGGCCATGGCAAAATAGGCTACGGTAAAAAACTGTGACCATAGGTCCAAAACCGTGACCATAGATCTATGGTCACCCTTTTTACTAGTTATGGTCACGGTTTTTTACTGTGATTATATGCCCTTTTTTTTAGTGCAATTTAATTTGTGTCACAATTAAGATTAAATAATTGGGAGTAGAATTCCCAAGTTGTTTCCCAAAGAGTTGATACAAGGTGTAATTTTTTTGTCAGAAATTTTCTGAGAAATTTTAGAATTGGAAACGGAAAAATAAATGGCGATCAATTAAAGCAACAAATAATGACAAGAGGTTTTAGATATTTGAAATAAAAGGCCTAGGCTAAGAGAAGATTAATTGGAGTTTCTATCCTTGTTGACCTTCCTAGGTATAATAGTAAAAGGTTGTTGCTTCCACTTAGTGATCCTCTAACTAGTAAAGGAAAGTTAAGAAGGTAACACTAACTCTGATTCACAAGTCCTAATCACTTCACAGGGAAGGATTAGAGTTAGTGAAAATTGAGTTAGCCAACAATTTTCAATTACAAATTAATACTTGAGTATTCCAACTCAAGGGTTTCCAATTAATCAACTCCAAAGCCAAGTTGGGAGCTCTACTCCATTAACATGAATGCTATTTTTACAAACATGTAAAGGGAGTAGATAGAAGACATGGTAATTAAAATTAAATTAATAAAAGTAAATTTGGAGCTGATAATTAATTGAAAGAAATCAAACAAGTAATGGAATTAAATATAAAAATAGTTCATTGCATCAATAAATTCAAAATTAACAAAATCCAAATATGACCACAAGCAATTAAATGGAAAACAAAGAGTAGAGTGATAGGAAGGCAAACTATAACGATGAAGACTTCAATTGAAGGTAGTAGCAGCTCTCTCAATATCCAATCAAAAGCCAAAAACTAAGAACGCTAAGAACCCTAGAAGAAGTAGTATTTTCTCTCTAAAATTCAAAACTAAACTAAAACTAAGTGAAAGTGAATGTATGTTCTGTCTCAGCTTGCCTCCTACCTCTAGAATGTGTTTTTGGGCTGAAAACTGGGTCCAAAATAGCCTAGAAACTGCCCCCAGCGAGTTCTGATAAGTGCAGCACGTGACGCTCTGTCACGCGTACGCGTCCCTGGTTTTCTGCGCTTGTCACGCGTACGCGTCGATGTATGATATGCCAATTCACGCGAATGCGTCAGCCATGCGTGTGCGTCGATCCTCACTGCTCAGCTCCTTAGATTTTTGTGTTCCTTCCACTTTGACATGCCTCCTCTTCATCCTTTAAGCCATTCATGCGCTGTAAACCTGAAAACACTTTACAAACACATCACAGCATCGAATGGTAAAAAAAAAAAAATTAAAAATTAATAATTTTAAGGCTTAGAAAACATATTTTCAACTATATCACAAAATTAGGAAGGAAATGAAAAAATGCAATTTACATGGATAAGTGTGAGAGAAGTTGACACAAACCCACTCAATTCAGTCTAAAATATATCATAAAATAGTGGTGCATCAAGCCTGAATCACAACTCCCTCTAAACATTCAAAAGGAGACCGAGAATGAGCAAATTGCTCAATTCTTGGCAGTCTTCAAGAAGTTACAAGTCAAGATTCCTTTTGCTGAGGTGTTAGAGAAGAAACCTCCCTATATGGCTTGTTTGAAAAATGCAGTTTCTGAGAAGAAAGCCCTGAGGGGAGATGAGTTTGTGGTGCTGACCAAGGACTGCAGTGCACTAGTGCAAAAGATACCTCAGAAAATGTCAGATCTTGGAAGCTTCCTGATTCCCTGCACTATATGGACCATTACATTTGAAAAGGCATTATGCGACCTCGGATCAAGCATAAATCTGATGCCCCTCTCTGTGATAAAGAAGTTAGGGATTTAAGAGGTGCAGCCCACAAGGATCTCACTGAAGATGGTAGACAAGTCCCTGATGCAAGCATTTGGAATGGTGGAGAACTTCCTTGTAAAGGTTGAAGACCTTTACATCCTTGCAAAATTCGTGATACTTGACACTAGAGAGGACAAGAATGACTCCATCATCCTAGGAAGGCCCTTGCTAGCTATCAGGAAGGCCTTGATTGATGTCGAGAGAGGAGAGTTGGTTCTGAGGTTATGGGAGGACCATATAATGTTTACCGTGCCCAAACTTCAATCTCTCTCGGATAAAGGAGGTACTACCATACAACACTTAGTGTTTCAACCTTCTCTCTCAGTGGAAAGCCACACAGATCCCCTTGACATCAAACCTAAGTTTAGTGTTGGGTATTCACCACCCACAATTGAAGGAGGAGGTATCAAGAAGAAAGTACCCAAGGGCTGGAGGAACAAGAAAATTCCTACTGAAGACTTTTCACCTGGAATGGGAGTTGTCTTTACAAGAAATCCAGTCATACCACACACTGTAAACAAAATCCTATCTCTGGAGCATGTTGAATTAATTCATGAGAGTACAGGAAGAAAGTTCACTATGAAGGGTGAAGATCTGAGCCCCTGATGACTTGCATCATCTACCCTTTTTCTTGCATAAAAAGAACCATAAAAGAGCATAATCTCATTTGATCATTGCAATTCATGCATTATTTGATGAATATTATGGTACATTGCTTTGAAATGGGTTTGTGCTGAATTTCAGGTGAAAAAGACATCAAAAAGGGGAAGAAAACAACAAAACAAGCTGGGCGTCTGAAACTGGCGTACCACTTGGAGCAAACGCCACAAAAAGATATGGGCGTGGAACGCCAGGAACTGGGCATGGCACGCCAGTACTAAATTCCAGAAAGGATCCTCAAGCTATCTATATGGGCGTGGAACGCCATGAACTGGGCGTGGCACGCCAGCTATGATTGCTAGAGGAGCATGATTGAAGGAATTGCATGGGCGTGGCACGCCAGAAGCTAGGCATGGCACGCCAGTGTAATTTTCCAGAGAGTAATAATGAAGACTACTAAAGGGGCATGGCATGCCTAACCCATCACATACTATGGGCGTGTCACTTGAACCATGGGGCGTGGCACGCCAGTTCATCCATGCAGAAGGGATCATCTCTTGGGCGTGCCACTTGAAGAGCCAGGCGTGGCATGCCATGCTGAAAAGTATCACACTGAAAGGGCGTGCCACTTGAGCATCAACGCGTGGCACGCCAGTACAAGATTCCAGAGAGCAACATTGAAGACCCAAAAGGCTGGGTGTGCCACTTGGTATCGAAGGCGTGGCACGCCAGCTTCAAATTGTCACTTTGGCGTGCCACTTGAAGAGCCAGGCGTGGCACGCCAGCCACTGGACCAAGGCAAAATACTGGGCGTGGCACGCAAGTTATATTTTCCAGAGGAGGAGTTAGGAGGCCAACCATATGGGCGTGCCACTTGGTATCGAAGGCGTGGCACGCCAGCTACCATTTCTCACTTCAGCGTGCCACTTGAGCCTCAAGCATGGCACGCCAACATCACCCATCAACAAGAAGAAGACCTGGGCGTGCCACTTGAGTTCTGGGCGTCGCACGCCAACGAAGGAGCCAAGCACACAAATGCGCGTGGCACGCAAGACCCTGGGGCGTGCCACGCTAGTTCAACTTTCCAAAAGCAAGAAGAAGAGGGAGAAGGACTGGGTGTACCACTTGAGGTCGAAGGCATGGCACGCTAGGCTACAAAAGTGCTTAAAGAACCCTGGGCGTGCCACTTGGGCTCGAAGGCGCGGCACTGATGAGCAGATAATTTATACCCTTTTTGGCATTATTTTTACATAGTTTTTAGTATCTTTTAATTAATTTTTATTATATTTTTATTAGTTTTTATTCAAAAATCACATTTCTAGACTTAAATATGAGTTTGTGTATTTTTCTATGATTTCAAGTATTTTTTGGCTGAAATTGAGGGACCTGAGCAAAAATCTGATTCAGAGGCTGAAAAAGGACTGCAGATGCTGTTGGATTCTGACCCTCCTGCACTAGAAGTAGCTTTTCTGGATCTACAGATACCCAATTGGCGCACTCTCAATTGCGTTGGAAAGTAGACATCCTGAGCTTTCCAGAAATATATAATAGTCCATACTTTGCCCGAGATTTGATGGCCCAAACTGGCGTTCAATGTCAGCCTAAAACATCTTAGCGTAAAACGCCCAAACTGGCACCAGAATTGGAGTTAAACGCCCAAACTGGCACCAAAGCTGGCATTTAACTCCAGGAACAGCCTATGCACGAAAAAGCTTCAATTCTCAGCCCAAACACACACTAAGTGGGCCCCAGAAGTAGATTTCTACACTATCTGCACTTAGTTACTCATTTTCTGTAACCATAGGTTACTAGTCTAGTATATAAACTACTTTTAGAGATTTATTTTACGTCTTTTGACCAATTTTGGAACTTGTATGTTCATGTTTGGAGGCTGGCCATTCGACCATGCCTAGACCTTTTTCACTTATGTATTTTCAACGGTGGAGTTTCTACACCCCATAGATTAAGGTGTGGAGCTCTGCTGTTCTTCATGAATTAATTTCCACTTATCTTTGCAGAGCCTTCTTGGTTCCCATCAATTTGGCTGTTTTATGCAATGCTCTGCTAAAGCTTGGCTGGCCATTGGCCATGTCTAATTCTTTTGGACTGGAGCTTTAGACTAACATTGCATGATTCTTGGAATTCTTATTAAAAATTTTGTATCTTTTTATTTTCTTTTTCCAACATAATTTTCGAAAAATCCAAAACATTTTAATAAAATCATAAAAACCAAAAATATTTTGTGTTTCTTGTTTGAGTCTAGCGTCAAATTTTAAGTTTGGTGTCAATTGCATGCCTTTAATTTTCTTTAAATTTTCGAAATTTCATGCATGTGTTCTTCATGATCTTCAAGTTGTTCTTGATGATTTTCTTTGATTGATCTTTACATTTTCTTGTTTTTTGTCTTTTCTTGTTTTTCATATGCATTTTCGAATTATTAGTGTCTACACATTAAAAATTTTTAAGTTTGGTGTCTTGCATGTCTTTCTTTTCTTAAAAATTTTCAAAAATATGTTCTTGGTATTCATCATGATCTTCAAAGTGTTCTTGGTGTTCATCTTGACATTCAAAATATTCTTGCATACATTTTTTGTTTTGATCTTAAATTTTTATGTTTTGTGTCATTCTTATGTTTTTCTCTCTCCTCATTAAAAATTCAAAAATAAAAAAAAATATATATTTTTCTTATTTTGCTCAAAATTTTCGAAATTTTGGATTGATTTAGTCATAAAATTTTAAAATTTAGTTGTTTCTTATTAGTCAAGTCAAAATTTCAAATTAAAAATTCTATCTTTTAAAATATTTTTCAAATTTCTTTCAATATTTTCGAATTCTTTCTTAAATAAATTTTCAAAATATTTTTCTTATTTTATTTCATAATTAATGCTAATAATTTAATGTTCAGATTCAAAAAATTTTCAAGTTGTTACTTGCCTATTAAGAAAGGATCAATCTTTAAATTCTAGAATCATATCTTTTAGTTTTTTGTTAGTCAAGTAATCAACTTTAATTTCAAAAATCAAATCTTTTTAATTTTCTTTTCAATTTTTTTTTCAAAATAAGGTTTCAATCATATCTTTTTCAAAACTTAATTTCAAAATCTTTTTCTAACTTCTTATCTTTTCAAAATTGATTTTCAAATCTTTTTCAATTAACTACTTGACTTTTTGTTTGATTTTAAAAGTTTTTTTATATTTCAATCATATCTTTTTTCAAAACTACCTAACTATTTTTCTCTCTCTCTAATTTTCGAAAACCAACTAACAACTTTTTTTCAAAAATCTTTTTAATTAATTAATTTATTTAGTTTTCAAATTACTTTTATTTCTCTTCTTAAATTTCGAATTCTAACTTCTAATTAAAATAAAAACAAAAATATTTTTTCTATTTTAAACTAATATTCGAATACACACACTCTCTCTCATCTCTTTCTATTTATTTTATTTATTTACTAACACTTCTCTTCTTAAAAATTCGAACCCTCTCCCTCTCTTTGTGTTCGAATTCTTCTTCTACTCCCTTCTTCATTCTATTCTTCTATTCTGCTACTCACATAAAAGAATCTCTATACTGTGACATAGAGGATTCCTATTCTTTTCTGTTCTCTTCTTTTTCATATGAGCAGGAGCAAGGATAAGAATATTCTTGTTGAATCTGATCCGAAACCTGAAAGGACTCTAAAGAGGAAGCTAAGAGAAGCTAAAGCACAACACTCTGGAGAGGACCTGACAGAATTTTTCGAAAAAGAAGAAGAGATGGCCGAACCCAATAACAATGGTGGAGATGCAAGGAAGATGCTTGGTGACTTTACTGCACCAACTTCTGACTTCTATGGAAAAAGCATCTCAATTCCTACAATTAGAGCAAACAACTTTGAGCTTAAGCCTCAATTAGTTTCTCTAATGGAGCATAATTGCAAGTTTCATGGACTTCCATTGGAAGATCCTCATCAGTTCTTAGCTGAATTCTTGCAAATCTGTGACACTGTTAAGACCAATGTGGTTGATCCTGAGGTCTACAAACTTATGCTTTTCCCCTTTGCTGTAAGAGACAGAGCTAGGATATGGTTGGACTCACAACCTAAAGAAAGCCTGAACTCTTGGGAAAAGTTGGTCAATGCTTTCTTGGCCAAATTCTTTCCACCTCAAAAATTGAGCAAGCTTAGAGTGGAAGTCCAAACCTTCAGACAGAAGGAAGGTAAATCCCTCTATGAAGCTTGGAAAAGATACAAGCAACTGATCAGAAGGTGTCCTTCTGACATGCTTTCAGAATGGAGCATCTTATGTATATTCTACGATGGTCTATCTGAATTGTCCAAGATGTCATTGGATAACTCTACTGGAGGATCTTTTCATCTGAAGAAGACGCCTGCATAAGCCCAAGAACTCATTGAAAATGTTGCAAATAACCAGTTCATGTATACTTCTGAAAGAAATCCTGTGAATAATGGGACAACTCAGAAGAAATTAGTTCTTGAGATTGATACTCTGAATGCAATATTGGCTCAGAATAAAATATTGACTCAGAAAGTCAATATGATTTCTCAGAGTCTGACTGGAATGCAAGCTGCATCCAGCAGTACTAAAGAAGCCTCCCCTGAAGGAGAAGCTTATGACCCTGAGAATCCTGCAATGGAAGAGGTGAATTACATGGGAGAATCCTATGGAAACACCTATAATTCTTCATGGAGGAATCATCCTAATTTCTCATGGAAGGATTAACAGAAGCCTAATCAAGGCTTTAATAATAATGGTGGGAGAAATAGGTTTGGCAATAGCAAGCCTTTTCCATCATCTTCTGAGCAACAGACAGAGAATTCTAAGCAGAGCCACTCTTACTTAACAACCATAGTCTTTGATCTATCTAAGACCACTCTCAGTTTCATGACTGAAACAAGGCCCTCCATAAGAAATTTGGAGACACAAGTGGGTCAACTGAGTAAAAGAGTGACTGAAACTCCTCCCAATACTCTCCCAAGCAATACAGAAGAGAATCCAAAGAGAGAGTGCAAGGCCATCAATATACCCCACACGGCCGAACCTGGAGAGAGTCAAGAGGCAGTGATTTCCAGTGAGGAAGACCTCCATGGACGTCCACTGGCCACTAAAGAGTTTTCCAATGAGGAACCAAAGGAATCTGAGGCTCACATAGAGACCATAGAGATTCCACTGAACTTACTGTTGCCATTCATGAGCTCTGATGAGTATTCCTCCTCTGAAGAGGATGAAGATATTATTGAAGAGCAAGTTGCTCAGTATCTAGGAGTAATCATGAAGCTAAATGCCAAGTTATTTGGTAATGAGACTTGGGAGGATGAACCTCCATTGCTCATCAATGAACTGAATGCTTTGGGGCAACTAAAGTTACCTCAGAAGAAACCGAATCCCGGAAAGTTCTTAATACCATGTACTATAGGCACCATGACCTTTGACAAGGCTCTGTGTGACCTGGGGTCAGGAATAAACCTCATGCCACTCTCTGTAATGGAGAAACTAGGGATCTTTGAGGTACAAGCTGCTAAATTCTCACTAGAATTGGCAGACAAATCAAGGAAACAGGCTTATGGAGTGTAGAGGATGTCTTAGTGAAGGTTGAAGGCTTTTACATCCCTGATGACTTCATAATCCTAGACACTGAGAAGGATGAAAAGGACTCCATCATCCTTAGAAGACCCTTCCTAGCCACAGCAAGAGCTGTGATTGATGTGGACAGAGGAGAGTTAGTCCTTCAATTAAATGAGGACTACCTTGTGTTTAAGGCTCAAGGATCTTCTTCTGTAACCATGGAGAGGAAGCATGAAAAGCTTCTCTCAACACAGAGTCAAACAGAGCCCCCACACTCAACTTCTAAGTTTGGTGTTGGGAGGCCACCATTAAGCTCTGAGTCTCTGTGAAGCTCTCTAAGAGCTTCATTGTCAAGCTATTGACATTAAAGAAGTGCTTGTTAGGAGGCAACCCAATGTTATTTAATTATATTTATTTATTTTTCATTGTTATTTTATGTTTTCTTTAGGTTGATGATCATGTGAAGTCACAAAAACAAATGAAAAATCAAAAACAGAATGAAAAACAACATCAAAAATAGCACACCCTAGAAGACAGGCTTACTGGCAATTAAACGCTAGTAAGGATAGCAGAATGGGCATTTAACGCCCAGCCTGGCAGCATTCTGGGCGTTAAATGCCAGAATGGGCAGCACTCTGGAGTTTAACACCAGAAAGGGTTGTCTGGCATTTGGCTGGCGTTAAACGCCAGAAATGGGCATCTGGCTGGCGTTTAACGCCAGAAATAGGCAGCAGAGTGGCGTATAACGCCAGGAAAGGTAGCAGAGTTGGCGTTAAACACCAAGATTGCCACAGAATGGGCTTTTGAACGCCAGATTGGTGCAGGGAGCAGAATTCCTTGACACTTCAGGATCTGTGGACCCCACAGGATCCCCACCTACCCCACCTCTTCTTCTCTCCTCTTCACACCTTTCCATAACACTCTTCCCCAAATACCCTTGACCAATCCCATCAATAACTCTTCTCCAAATACCCTTCACTATCAAATCCTACCCTATTCCCCATATCCTCTTCACCACTCACATCCATCCATCATAAACCCCACCTACCTCACCATTCAAATTCAAACCCTCTTCCTCCTACCCTATAAATACTGCTCCTCACTCCCTCAACTTTCACATATCACAAACACTTCTTTCCCCCTTGGCCGAATCACTCACCTCCCTCCATCTCCTCCATTTCTTCTTCTTCTACTCTTTTCTTTCTTGTTTTGCTCGAGGACGAGTAAACCTTTTAAGTTTGGTGTGGAAAAAAGCCTTGCTTTTTGTTTTTCCATAGCCATTAATGGCACCTAAGGCTGGAGAAACCTCTAGAAAGAGGAAAGAGAAGGCAATTGCTTCCACCTCCGAGTCATGGGAGATGGAGAGATTCATCTCAAAGGTCTATCAAGACCACTTCTATGAAGTTGTAGCAAAAAAAAGGTGAACCCCGAGGTCCCCTTCAAGCTCAAAAAGAGTGAATATCTGGAGATCCGACATGAGATTCAAAGAAGAGGTTGGAAAACTCTCACCAACCCAATCCAACAAGTCGAAATCTTAATGGTTCAAGAGTTCTATGCTAATGCATGGATCACTAAGAACCATGATCAAAGTATGAACCCGAACCCAAAGAATTGGCTTACAATGGTTCGGGGGAATTACTTGGATTTCAGTCTGGAAAATGTGAGGTTGGCATTTAACTTGCCAATGATGCAAGGAGATCCTCACCCTTTCACTAGAAGGGTCAACTTTGATCAAAGGTTGGACCAAGTCCTTAGGGACATTTGTGTGGAAGGAGCTCAATGGAAGAGAGACTCAAGAGGCAAGCCGGTTCAACTAAGAAGGCTTGACCTTAAACCCGTGGCTAGGGGATGGTTGGAGTTCATCCAACGCTCTATCATTCCTACTAGCAACTGGTCTAAAGTTACAATAGACCGGGCTTTCATGATCTATAGCATCATGAACAGAGAGGAAGTAGAAGTTCATGAGATCATGTCCCTAGAACTCTTCAAGGTGGCGGACAAGCCCTCCACTTTGGCAAGGTTAGCCTTCCCTCATCTCATTTGTACCCTATACAATTCAGTTGGAATGGCCATAGAGGGAGACATCCTCATTGAAGGAGACAAGCCCATCACTAAGAAAATGATGGAGCAAACAAGAGAGCCCACTCATGGACCTCAACAAGAGCATGAGAAAGTTCCTCATCAAGAAATCCCTGAGATACCTCAAGGGATGCACTTTCCTCCACACAATTATTGGGAACAAATCAATACCTCCTTATGAGAATTGAGTTCTAACATAGGGCAACTAAGGATGGAGCACCAAGAGCATCCCATCATCCTCCATGAAATAAGAGAGGACTAAAGAGCCATGAGAGAGGAGCAACAAAGGCAAGGAAGAGACATAGAGGAGCTCAAGTACTCCATAAGATCTTCAAGAGGAAGAACTAGCCGCCATCACTAAGGTGGACCCGTTCTTTAATTTCATTGTTCTTATTTTTCTGTTTTTCGAAAATTATGCTTTATGTTTTGTCTATGTTTGTGTCTTTATTACATGATCATTAGTGTTTAGTGTCTATGTCTTAAAGTTATGAATGTCCTATGAATCCTTCACCTTTCTTAAATGAAAAAATGTTTTTTGAAAACAAAAAAGAAGTACATCAATTTCCAATTACATCTTGAAAATAATCTAATTATTTTGATGTAGTGGTAATACTTATTGTTTTCTGAATGAATGCTTGAACAGTGCATATTTTTTGATATTGTTGTTTATGAATGTTAAAATTGTTGGCTCTTGAAAGAATAATGAAAAAGGAGAAATGTTATTTGATAATATGAAAAATCATATAATTGATTCTTGAAGCAAGAAAAAGCAGTGAAAAGCTTGCAGAAAAAAAAAAAGAAAAAATGGCGAAAAAAATAAAGAAAAAGAAAAAACAAGCAGAAAAAGCCAATAGCCCTTTAAACCAAAAGGCAAGGGTAAAAAGGATCCAAGGCTTTGAGCATTAATGGATAGGAGGGCCTATAGGAATAAAATCCTGGCCTAAGCGGCTAAACCAAGCTGTCCCTAACCATGTGCTTGTGGCATGAAGGTCCAAGTGAAAAGCTTGAGACTGAGTGGTTAAAGTCGTGGTCCAAAGCAAAAAGAGTGTGCTTAAGAGCTCTGGGCACCTCTAACTGGGGACTCTAGCAAAGCTGAGTCACAATCTGAAAAGGTTCACCCAGTTATGTGTCTGTGGTATTTATGTATCCGGTGGTAATACTGGAAAACAAAATGCTTAGGGTCACGGCCAAGACTCATAAAGTAGTTGTGTTCAAGAATCAACATACTGAAATAGGAGAATCAATAACACTATCTGAATTCTAAGTTCCTATGGATGCCAATCATTCTGAACTTCAAAGGATAAAGTGAGATGCCAAAATTGTTCAGAAGCAAAAAGGCTACTAGCCCCGCTCATCTAATTGGAAATGAGCTTCATTGATATTTGGAATTTATTATATTTTCTCTTCTTTTTATCCTATTTTTTTTTTAGTTGCTTGGGGATAAGCAACAATTTAAGTTTGGTGTTGTGATGAGTGGATAATTTATACCCTTTTTGGCATTGTTTTTATATAGTTTTTAGTATATTTTAATTATTTTCATTATATTTTTATTTTTTATTCATAAATCACATTTCTAGACTTTAATATGAGTTTGTGTATTTTTCTATGATTTCAGGTATTTTCTGGCTGAAATTGAGGGACCTGAGCAAAAATCTGATTCAAAGGCTGAAAAAGGACTGCAGATGCTGTTGGATTCTGACCCTCCTGCACTCAAAGTGGATTTTCTGGAGCTACAGAAGTCCAATTGGCGCGCTCTTAATTGCGTTGGAAAGTAGACATCCTGGACTTTTCAGAAATATATAATAGTCTATACTTTGCTCGAGATTTGATGGCCCAAACTGGCGTTCAAAGTCAACCTAAAACATCTTTGCGTAAAACGCCCAAACTGGCACCAGAATTGGAGTTAAACGCCCAAACTGGCTCCAAAGCTGGTGTTTAACTCCAGGAACAGCCTATGCACGAAAAAGCTTCAATGCTCAGCCCAAGCACACACCAAGTGGGCCCCAAAAGTGGATTTCTGCACTATTTGCACTTAGTTACTCATTTTCTGTAACCCTAGGTTACTAGTCTAGTATATAAACTACTTTTAGAGATTTATTTTACGTCTTTTGACCAATTTTGGAACTTGTATCTTCATGTTTGGAGGCTGGCCATTCGGCCATGCCTAGACATTTTTCACTTATGTATTTTCAACGGTGGAGTTTTTATACCCCATAGATTAAGGTGTGGAGCTCTGCTGTTCTTCATGAATTAATGCAATTACTACTGTTTTCTATTCAATTCACGCCTACTTCTTCTCCAAGATATACTCACGTACTTAATTCAGTTAAGTCAGAAAGAAGGGGTGACCCGGGACAATCATCCAATCTTCGTTACTCGCTTAGACAAGATCGCGTGCCTGACAACCACAAAGCGGTCTACATGATGTTCAACATAGTCATTGGACGACAGCCGGAGTATATTCTCTTAGATATCTAATACACAGACCGAGTCCGTGAGATTAGTATCTTCGTGGTATAGGCTACAACAATTGGCAGCATTCCTGGGATCCGGAAAGTCTAAACCTTGTCTGTGGTATTCCGAGTAGGATCCGGGAAGGGATGACTGTAAAGAGCTTCAAACCTGCGAATGTTGGGCGCAAGTGACAGTGTGCAAAAGGATCAATGGATCCTATTCCGACGCTAGTGGGAACCGACAGATGATTAGCCATGCGGTAGCTGTACCTGGTATTTTTCATCCGAGACGAGAAATCCGACAGTTGATTAGCCGTGCAGAAACCGTAGAGGACCATTTTCACTGAGAGGATCTTACAGCTTGCCATGGAAAGAGGTAACACGTGGTTGGAAGAAGGCAATAGAAAAGCAGAGGTTCAGAAGCAACAAAGCATCTCCAGACGCTTATCTGAAATTCCTACCAATGAATTACATGAGTACCTTTATCTTATTTTATGTTTTATTTATCTTTTAATTATTCAAACCTCATAACCATTTGAATCCGCCTAACTGAGATTTACAAGGATGACCATAACTTGCTTCAAGCCAACAATCTCCATGGGATTGACCCTTACTCACGTAAGGTTTATTACTTGGACGACCCAGTGTACTTGCTGGTCAGCTGCACGGAGGTCTGAGAAAAGTGTGAGATCACGATTCCGTGTACCAGGCACGCCAGGGATGCCTATGAAGTAGGGAGTGCCACTTGAGGAGTTGAGCGTGGCACGCCAAGCCAAATTTAGAGCAGGGCGTTGCATGCCACTGAAGCGCCAGTCACACGCCAGCTGGAAGATCATGCCTATTGAGTTTCTTTTCCCTCCAAATTGTATTTTTCTTTTCACTTTTGTATTTTCTTTATTTTCTAGTGATAGGAGTAGTATAAATAACCCCTGAAAGTACTGAGACAGGGGTTAAGCAGTTGAGCTATTAGTTATAGCTAGATTTACTTTTCACTTTATCATCTCTTCCATCTCTTGTACTTTTCTCTGAGCTATGAGTAGCTAAATTCTCTCTCATTGAGAGAGGAAGCTCTGTTGTACTTGATGGATTAATGATAGTGAATTTCTTCTTCTTTTCATCTTCTCTTTGATTTGCTAGAAGGAATTTCGTTTTAATGATAGTGTTCAATCACCCTGGAAAAGGAGTTGAATGCAAAATGGGTTTCATGGGAACCTTGGAAAAGGAAACATGAAACCATGCTAGAAATCCCTTCTCACACTTGAGTAGGATCTGGGTTTTGGTGTTTGGATATGGTGACATATAATCCTCCCTCTACTTGGACCTATGATGATGTGTGGTATAATCAGGGACCAAGCATATCTCTCTTCATGAGCAATTAGACCAAGGATTTGGCTATTGATCAAGATTTGAGAGATTGAGTCACCAAGGGATTGGGGCTCAATCAATCATGATTGCCAAGAGGTCAATGAGTTGCATGATTAAGGAGGATATGAGCTGGATTTAATCCAAAGAGACAACATCTCCTGATCTCAATGAATTCCCTTATTCTTATCTTCCACTTTCTTTATAGCTTCATTTACATTCTGTAAATCCTCATTCCCATTTACAATTAAGTCATTTACATTTCTGCACTTTACATTATTGCCATTTTCTTTTCTGCACTTTACTGCTTATATTTACTTTTGAGCCATTTATGTTTCTGCCCATTTACAATTCTGCAATCACAATTTATTTTGCTTAGCTTGACTAATTCATCAATCAATTAAAGTTGCTCAAATCTACCAATCTCTGTGGATACGATCCCACTCCACTGTGGGTTATTACTTGACGATAATTTTTGGTGCGCTTGCCAAAAGAACGGATTCATCATTTTTATATGGGGTGTGAATTCTGGTCATCAAGTTTTATGGCGCCGTTGCGGGGATTGGTTTGAATTTGACAATGATTAAATTGATTGGAGAGCTAGATTAAGCATTTTAATTACCTTGTCATTTTTTTAGTTCTTTAATTCTTCATCTGTTCTATTTTATTTTGATTTTATTTTGGATTTTAGTTATTCATTGTTCATATTTCCATTCTTCTAACTGTTTGATTAATTGCATCAACCAAGCTAACCATTAATCTTAACAAGAGTGATTCCTTCACTTGCCCTCTGCTTGCTGTTTGTTGAATGTATGACAGGTAGAAGGGGAGAAACTTCATCCACCTTCGATAGTGAACCTGAGAGGACCCTCCTTAGATTAAGGAGGGAAGCAAAAGGTAAAGGCATAGTTGGAGAGAAAGTAGTAGAGGAAGATCTAGGAGCAACTATGGAAGGAGAGGTACAAGACCATGTTGGAGTGGATGCTGGCAATCATATTGGGCAAGAGAGGAGAGTCTTAGGCTCTTACATCAACCTAAATCCAGGAAAATGTGGCAACAGCATTCTCAAACCAACAATTCGTGCTAACAACTTTGAGTTGAAACCTCAACTCATCACACTTGTTCAGAATAATTGTTCATATGGAGGGGGCTCAGAAGGACCCAAACCAACATCTCACTACACTCTTGAAGATTTGTGACACTGTAAAGTCCAATGGTGTACATCCTGACACCTACAAGCTACTCTTGTTCCCTTTTTCACTCAGAGACAAGGTAGCAAAGTGGTTGGAAGCATTCCCCAAGGAGAGCCTAACAACTTGGGATGAGGTTGTAAACCAATTTCTAGCAAGATTCTACCTTCCACAGAGAGTCAACAGACTGAGAGCTGAGGTGCAAACTTTCAGACATCAAGATGGTGAAATACTTTATGAAGCTTGGGAGAGGTTCAAAGACTTGACAAGAAAGTGCCCTCCAGATATGTTCAACGAATGGGTTCAACTTCACATTTTCTATGAAGGGCTATCATATGAAGCAAAGAAGGCTGTGGACCATTCTTCAGGGGGTTCACTCAACAAGAAGAAAACCATTGAAGAAGCCATAGATGTCATAGAGACTGTAGCTGAAAATGAATATTTCTATACTTCAGAAAGATCTCAAAAGAAAGGAGTGTTAGAGCTAAATCCTATGGATGCCTTGTTAGAACAAAACAAGATGATTGCAGCACAACTAGCAGCCCTAACAAAGAGGATGGAGATTGGCCAAGTTTCAGCTGTCCAAGCTTAAGCACCATCACAGGAAGAAGATACCCCAGAAGTTGAAAGTGAATGGGAGCAGGCGAATTACTTGAACAACTCTTCTAGACCACCATATGACCCAAACTCCAAGACATATAACCCAGGTTGGAAGAACCACCCAAACTTTGGGTGGAGAAACCAACAAAGCCATAACCAAGACCATAACAAACCATACCAATCCAACCAATACAACAACCATAACTCCAACCATCAAGCAAGCAACAACAGACCCTACAAAAATGCACAAAATACATCATACCAATCCACCCAACAACCACACAACAACCACCACCAAGAAACATCAACCTTGACCATGCAGCCATGTGAGATCAAAAGCAATTTTGAAAGAATGGAGGCTGCAATAGCACAGATGTCATCACAGCTGACAGGAGCTATTTCCAATGTTTTGGAAAGACAAATACAGGCTGAAAGAAAGATGGATGCCAACCAAGAAGAGTGCAGATCAAACATAAAGAATCAAGGCGCAGCAATTTCAAAATTGGAAGCACACTAGCGAACTTATCTAAGCAAATTCTAATGCCCACACATATATTTTCCAGTGATACCATGGTCAACCCAAGAGGGGAATGCAAAGCCATCACACTTAGAAGAGGAAAAGTTGTAGAAGAGGCATCCCAAAATCAAAGCAATCAAGAAAAAGAAGCTGCGAAGGAGCCTGAAAACAAGAAAGAAGAAGAGACCCCTGCACCATCCTCATCAATGCCAGTCCTAAAGCCATATGTGCCACAAGCACCCTATCCACAAAGGCTAAGGAAAGATAGAAGAGAGAACCAGTTCTCAAGGTTCCTAGAAATCTTCAAGAAGCTCCAAATCAACATACCCTTTGCTGAGGCATTAGAGCAAATGCCTCTCTATGCCAAATTTTTAAAAGAACTGATGGCAAGAAAGAGGAATTGGGAAGAGAAGGAAACCATAGTGCAAACTGAGGAATGCAGTACTATCATACAAAAGAAACTCCCCCAGAAAATGAAAGACCTTGGGAGTTTTCAAATTCCATGCATCATAGGTGATATCACCATTGAAAAAGCATTGTGTGACCTGGGAGCAAGTATCAATCTCATGTCCCTGGCTATGATGAGGAGGATGAAGATTGAGGAAGCCAAACCAACAAGGATGGCACTCAAATTGGCTGACAGAACATTCAAATTCCCTCATGGGGTGGTGGAGGACTTGTTGGTGAAAGTGGGAGAGTTTATTTTTCCAGCTGACTTCATTGTTCTAGATATGGAAGAAGAAGCCAACACATCAATCATCCTAGGAAGGCCATTCCTAGCTATTGCTGGAGCCATTATTGATATCCAAAAAGGGGAACCAGTCTTGAGGTTGCATGAAGAGAAGATGGTCTTCAATGTGTTCAAGGCAATGAGTTACCCCAAAGAATCCATAGGAGAGTTCATGATGGTAGATACCATAGAGAAGATAGTCCAAGGAGTATTGGAGGAAGAACAATGTGAAGAGATTATGGAGCTGGAACAACAAGTATTAGGTGAAAAAATGCCACAAGAAATCACAGAGAAATCGATCATGCTGAACCACAAAGACAACAAGGAAGTGGAAGCACCAAAACTAGAGCTGAAGACCCTGCCTCGAAGCTTGAAGTATGCATACTTAGGTGACAACAACACTTACCCAGTGATCATCAATTCAAGCTTGAGTAAGGAACAAGAAGAGGAGCTTCTCCAAGTGCTGAGATAACATAAAGATGCTATAGGATGGACACTTGCAGACTTGAAGAGAATTAGTCCTTCAATGTGCATGCACAAAATCCTACTTGAAGAAGGAGCCAAGCCCTCAAGATAGCAACAAAGAAGGCTGAACCCAACCATGAATGAAGTGGTTCAAAAAGAGGTGCTGAAACTGTGGCAAGCTAGGGTGATTTATCCTATCTCAGACAGCCCTTGGGTAAGCCCAGTGCAAGTAGTCCCAAAGAAAGGAGGGATCACTGTTGTACCAAATAAGAAGAATGAACTGATACCTACAAGAACAGTGATCGGTTGGCGCATGTGCATCGATTATAGGAAGCTTAATGAGGCCACCAAGAAGGATCACTTCTCCCTACCTTTCATGGATTAGATGCTTGAAAGATTGGCAGGACATGAGTATTATTGCTTCTTGGACGGTTATTCTGGTTACAACCAAATTGTTGTAGACCCCAAGGACCAGGAAAAAATCTCATTTACTTGTCCATATGGTGTTTTTGCTTATAGGAGAATGCCCTTTGGATTGTGCAATGCACCTGTAACATTCCAAAGGTGCATGCTCTCCATATTTTCAGACATGATTAAGAAATTCATTGAGGTGTTTATGGATGACTTTTCTATATTTGGTGATTGATATTCTAACTGCTTGCACCACTTAGCCTTGGTGCTAAAGAGATGCCAAGAGACCAACCTTGTTTTGAACTGGAAAAAATGTCACTTTATGGTTACAGAGGGGGTGGTTCTTGGCCACAAAATCTCAAAAAGAGGCATAGAGGTGGACAAGGCTATTAAAAAGTTACCTCTACCTTGCAATGTCAAGGCAGTTAGAAGTTTTCTAGGACATGCTGGCTTCTATAGGAGGTTCATTAGAGATTTCTCAAAGGTTGCCAAACCTTTAAGTAACCTACTTGTCTCTAATGTACCTTTTGCTTTTGATAAAGATTGCATGCTAGCCTTTGAAGAGCTTAAGAACAAACTCTCCTCTGCACCTATCATAGCACCACCTTGCTGGGATCTTCCCTTTGAACTAATGTGTGATGCATCTAACTTTGCTATTGGTGCTGTTTTAGGACAGAGGATGGACAAATTGGTGCATGTTATTTACTATGCTAGCAAATTCCTCAATGAGAATCAAAGAAACTATACCACTACAGAAAAGGAATTACTTGCCATTGTCTTTACTTTTGATAAGTTTAGATCATATCTTATTGGCTCCAAAGTAATTGTATTCACTGATCATGCAGCACTCAAATACTTGCTTACCAAACAAGAGTCCAAGCCTAGACTAATAAGGTGGATCCTGCTTCTCCAAGAGTTTGATATTGAAATTAAAGATATGAGTAGAGCAGAGAACAAAGTGACTGACCACCTCTCAAGGATCCCACAGGAAGAAGATGATGCACCCCAAATTGCAGTTAATTCAATCTCTTCTTCATTTCTCACCAAGGGCATGGGAGGTTGTGCCTCTTTTTCTAGAATCTCCATCTCTTGATCAACCTCTTCCAAGTTTTCAACCAGGGTATGCCTTGGAGGTTGTACACCCTCCTCAACATCAAATGCAACCGTCTTGGAAGGAGGCTCTATGTCTTGACTTTCCCATGGAGGTTCAGCATCTCGCAAGTCTTCAACCACTTTTTCCTCTTCAATAATTACTGCTTTGTCCAGTAGTTTTAATATAAAATCGTACTCATCCTTGATGATTTTCTTTCCATGACAACTCCTTTCAACTGTTCTTTCATCTTCAAGGGTCTTTACTACCTTCACCTTTAGGGCCTCCTCTAGCTCCTTATGAAGTATGGATTCGCGAAGATGATCCCTTCTCTCTTGTTCCATGTTAATAGCATCATTGGGATCATGTTGCTCTTGGATTGATGGATGTGAGTGCTCTTCCATGGATGGTGGTGATGGGATAGAGAGATCATTCTGTGGCTGAAAAGAAAGTGCACTATAGCTTGAGGGTTAATTATTGAAGGTATTTGGTGGTCCGATTTGGCGACGAGAGCTTGTATAGTAGAGTTTAGATCGGTAAGTTCTTTCTCCATGGAGGTTTGGGATGGATAGGAGGGTTCATTTGGCTCATAAGGTGGTTTATATGGTGGATACGGGTTAGGGTCATATGGAGGTGAATGGTGAAAAGGGGCTTGTGAGTATGGTGGTCCAAAGTCCTGTTGAGGAGAGGGTTTATAAGCATATTGTGGTGGTTGTTGATAGTCCATTGGAGGTGGTTGTTGCCATGAGGGTTGATCAAATCCTTGTGGCTCTTCCCATCTTTGATTGTTCCAACCTTGATGCCTGTTCTTATTGTAATTTCCTCTTCCTGCAATATAATTGTAACCAGACTCATAGCCAAAGGGGTGAGAGTTCATAGTAGCAAATAAAATTAAAAACAAAAATAAAAATAATTTTAAATTAAAAGATTATTTAAATTTTGAATTTGAAAATTAAATTTTGAAATTTGAAATTTGAAATTTTGAATTTTAAATTTTTGAAATTTGA
>NC_029791.2:106258268-106264030 GCF_000816755.2 Arachis ipaensis
GCGTCATTTGGACCTCTATTGCTAAATTTATAGCCGTTTGAGTGCGAAGAGGTCAGGCTGGACAGCTTAGCAATTTCTCCAACTTCTTGTATTCCTTCCACTTTTGCATGCTTCCTTTCTATCCTCTGAGCCATTCCTATCCTGTAATCTCTGAAATCACTTAACACACATATCAAGGCATCTAATAGTAATAAGAGAGGATTAAACATAGGGAACTTAAGGCCAAAGAAGCATGTTTTCAATCAAAGCACAAAATCAGGAAGGAAAAC
The DNA here is from genome assembly GCF_000816755.2 of Arachis ipaensis. Lineage (NCBI taxonomy): Eukaryota > Viridiplantae > Streptophyta > Magnoliopsida > Fabales > Fabaceae > Arachis > Arachis ipaensis. The sequence goes on from NC_029791.2 coordinate 106,258,538, forward strand.
GTAAAACATGCGAATAGTATGAATAAGTGGGTAAAGAGTTGATAAAAACCACTCAATTGAGCACAAGATAAACCATGAAATAGTGGTTTATCAGATAGCATAGAAGTTCCCACCTTCTTTCCCTAGTGATTTGGCTCAAGATGGGGTACTCCCCATCCCTCAGCTCAAAACCCATCTCATAAATGATATGATTTGTTTTCATGAGCCTATGATATCTTCCTTCATGAAACTGAGATCTAAATTTCCTTGCATCATAGGATGGGGGGTCGGTCACCATTGGTTCCTTTCCCGGTCTTCTCCTTGAACTTGATGAGGCCATAGATTCAAATAGAGGGAAGAAGCAAGGGTGAATTTGTGACACGGTTTTGTAGTGAGAGGAAGGGAAAATGATGTGTTATTTGGGGAAGGGGGTTGTTGAATGTGTTTTTGGCCAAGTGAAAAGTGAAGCAATGGTTTAGAAGTGTGAGGGAGGCTTGTATGAGTGTGTTTCTTATGAAGTACCTCAACCTATTTATAAGCAAGACATTAAAGCTTTGGTCAAAAACACACTTGAAGAGGAATCTCGATTGAGAGCATGAAGGGTGAAGATTGAGCTAAGTATGGTGGGAGGCTCATGATATAGACGGTCTGCATGCCTTGTTGAAGAATGACAAGGATTCTCTCCTCATTGGTTGCATGTATTTCGGTGTCCAAGAGTGCATGCATGCAGATTTTGTTTTCCAAGGGGCACGCTTCTCTAAGCACATGTGATCACTTCCCACTTGACTTGTCCTAGCCGTGACTCTCCCTTTTCTTGTCCTTTCCTCAATCTTCTTTTTCCTATTCAACCAAATCAACAAAATGGTGAGTCTTAGGATAGAAAATATAGCACGGTGGTGTAGTAATGGTCATTTAAATGATTTGTCATGTTCTTTATTTATAAAGAACCAATTGTGTTCCTTAGATAATGAACCAAGATTTGGTGAACACCAAATTTGTCCATTGCTAAGGAATCAATATAAAATGCACACAGTCCATCACAATTGGTATATAATTCATAAAGCACATTTTATTTCCTATCATGAATTCTTAAAATGAAAACTATGTATGATCCATTCATGCATGACTTTGATTTTATGAACAGAAATTAATTCTTCTGAAAATTAATGTATATGTAGACACCAAACTTAATGTTTGGTCGTATACTTTATCACAATGATTAAGCATATAGTCTAAGAAAGCTTGAAAAGCCAATTTGGAGTGCCTTGAGGCACACCAAACTTAGAAATCTAACATATGCTCCAAAATAGTGCATGCAGCTATCAGGTAAGTTCATAAGAATTCAAATTCATGCTAGAATGATCATAGATTATTGAATTCAAAAGCAAGGCAAAATTCTTAGATCATGGGTTGTCTCCCATGGAGCGCTCTTTTATTGTCACTAGCTTGAAATTGGCCCCTCATTAGGGTGGTTGCTGACTGTAGTGTCTCAGTTTGTCTCCCTTCACTGTGATCTTTCTTTTGGTGCCTTGATGCTCAACTTCAGCATCTCTAGTGAGAGTATTTTGTTGATAGTGTAGTAGTCATCAGCTTGTTGGCTTGCCCCCAGTTGTTGATAGATTAACTACACTTTATCCCCTTTTTGGAACCCCTCAGTTGGAATCTTTTTGTTCTTCCATCCCTTTTTAACCCTTTTCTTACTTTTCTTCTTTCTGTATGTAGATCCTTCCCCCTTTTTGGTACTGGACTGCATCTTTGGGCTTTCCTTCTCAGTAGCTAATACTTTAATTTCATCTTGTTTTCCTTCATCACTCTGCACAATTTCATTCTCTTTTTGCCATGCTGTGTTATTTGTTTCTTGCTCCGGAAGGTAATCAATGATTGTCTTGTTTGTTTTCTTCTTCCATTGCAAGTCTCCTTTATCAGTCTCCATGCAGATTCTCGTTTCATCAATGTGTTGTGTTTCTGGAAAGACATTTAAGGTGATGCTTTCATCGTGCATTCTGAGGGTCAACTCTCCTTGCTCCACATCTATAATGGCCCTTGTTGTGGCCAAGAATGGCCTTTCCAGTATAATGGAATCACCTCCCTCTTCATCTGAGTCTAAGACCACAAAATCTGCAGGAAATATGAATTTGTCCACCTTAACTAGAAGGTTTTCAATCACACCCCTGGGACATATCACTGACTTGTCCACCAATTCTAGAGACATTTGTATTGCCTTCACTTCTTCTATGCACAGCTTTTTCACCAAAGAGGGCATTAGATTGATACTCACCCCTAAATCACACATTGTTTTATTGATATTTAGGTTGCCAATGGTGCACGGTAGGAAAAAGCTTCCAGGGTCCTCAAGTTTTGGGGGAAGCCCCTTCTGGATTAATGCACTGCATTCTTCAGTGAGCAATATAGTTTCATTCCTATGCTAACTCCTCTTTTTGTTGATAAGCTCTGACGTTAGGATTTTTACCAGTAAAGAGATTCATAGAAATATTTGCGTTGTAGATATAGTCTCTAAACCGACAAAAATCCCTTCGTACAAATGTTTTGAGTGTCACAAGTAACAAATCCCTTTAGAAATTGTTAACCGAGTATTCAAACCTCGGATCGTCTTCTCAAGGAACTGCGAGGAAGTATGTTCTTATTATTGGCTATAAAGGTTGTAATCGGGGTTTAGAAGATGAGAAGTAAGTAATTTAAATGACAAGTAAAGTAAATGGCAATTAAAATAAATAAATACTGTAAAGCAGACTTTTGGCAAGGTAAGAGAAGTTGGAGGTCCAACGTAGTTATCTCTCTCAACTATAATGAAGGTTGAATCTAAACTCCACTTGGTCAACCTTTACTAGGGCAAAGGAAAGTCAGGGGACTAATTAAATTAACCTTTGAATCCTATTTATTTCCTAAGAAAAGGTTGGGATTACTTAAGTTCAGCTCAATTAGCAAGATAATGATTATCAGTTGTGTTGAGTTTAATAACTGTTGAGTTACTGAATTCTTAACCAGGGCCAAAAGGGGAAAAAATAAAATTGCTGGAATAATAAAAATGTCCTTAGATGGGAGGCAATGGTAACTTAAATCAAAGAGAACAATCATAAACTGAAAATACCTCAATTATCATTAATTCAAATAACAGTCTGTAACATGGAAGAAATTCATAAATTCACTGATCAATTCAAGTGCTAGAATAAATAAAGGTAAAAGGAAGCTAAAACAAAGAAACGTAAAACCTGGATTGAGAGTCACTCTTAAAACAAGAAGAAATCCTAAATCCTAAGAGAGAGAGAAGAGAAGATCTCCCTCTCAACTAAATCTAAATTATTGAAAAATAAAATATGCGAGCTCGCTTTGAATGGATGCATTCCCACACTTTATAACCTCTGGTCTATGCTGTCTGTACTTGGATCTGGGCCAAAAAGGGCTTCAGAATTTGCTGGGGGTGTATTCTGTAAATTCTAATACGTGGCCTCTGTCACGCGTCCGCGTGGGTCACGCGGTCGCGTCATTTGGAGCTTTTCCTTGCCACGCAGTCGCGTCAGTCATGCGACCGCGTCATGTGCGTTCTGCTTAAGGTGCGCGGTCGCATCAGTCATGCGGCCGCGTCGCTGCTGATTCGTGCTTGGCACGCGATCGCGTCATCCATGCGATCGCGTGGATACCAGTTTCCTTAAAGCTCCATTTTGCCCTCTCCGTCCTATTTTGTATGTTTCCTTTTCCATCCTTTAAATCATTCTGCCTTAGAAAATCTGAAACTACTCAACACACTAATCACGGCATCGAATGGAAATAAAGGTAATTAAAATAATTAATTTTTAAAGCTTAGGAAACATGTTTTTCACAATATGACATAATAAGGAAGGAAAAGTAAAACCATGCGATTAATGTGAATAAGTAGGTGAAGGATTGTATAAATCACTCAAATTAAGTACAAAAGAACTCATGAAATATGGGTTTATCAACCTCCCCACACTTAAACACTAGCATGTCCTCATGCTAAATCCAAGGTAAATAATTAAGGTTAAAGTACTGGAATGTCATGCAATGCAACCTAATTTAAATGCAACTACCTAAATGAATGATGCATCATGCAACTCTAAATTATTTACTTATATATAAAGCTTACATGTAGTCAAGTTAATTCACATTCTCAAGGAATCATGTATATATATAGCCAACCCTTAAATAATAAAGCAATTTAGCAAATGAGATGGGAAAGAAAATATTGTATAAACTTGCAAAACAATTAGTAAATTTAAGCATTGATATATGTTGATGAGTTACTGAACCCTCACTGGATTTTGTGTTTACTCTCTAGTCACTCAGTGTTTATTAGGTTTATTCACTCTATTTTTATTTTTATTCTTAATTTCTATAGCTTTGTTCTTCATCTAACCAATCAACAATTATAGAATATAGTCATACCAAAAAGTCATGAGGTCTTTAATTGAGGTTGTAATGGGGTCAAGGTAAAGGTAAGGATTTATGTATAGGGTCAAGTGAGCTAATAAGTGAATCCTTAATTAGACTAAGATCTCACCTAACATACATATTTAGTAAAATAAAATCTTTTTACCTATTTTCCCATATTATCACACTTATTGTTACATACTCATGTTTCACTTTTTATTTTTTTTTTATTCCATGTGCATTGCTTATATTTTGCATTGGGGAAATCTTTTTGTATCCCCCTTTAATTTAAATGCTGAAAAATAACTCTTTTTTTTTTCAAGGCATATGGCAATTAAATCACTTTGATTTTCTCATGAGCATGCTTCCCAAATTTATTTTATTTCTTTTAACTTCTCTACCTTTTTGTTTCTATCATCCATGTTCCCAAAAGGTTTCCCACATTTAACTCTATTCATGATTTTCTATCTTAAGCTAACCAAGGATTCACTTGGGATTTTCTTTTGTTTTTCTGTTTAAGGCTAGTAATTTGGCTAAATAGAATAAAGGGGTTTTTAAAAGGCTCAAGGGGGCTAACAAAGGTGATGTAAAGGTAGGCTAATTTGGGGTAAGTGAGCTAAAATCAAATGATGGCCTCAATCATTCTCTTGGTATGTATCTACATTCTATATTCTATAATTGGACATATAGATTAAAGCAAAGTAAAGAACATCAGAATAAAAAGAAACCTCCCCACACTTAAAAGGAAGCATCGTCCCCGATGCTCAATCAAGTCGGGTGTGAAGGAGTGTCATCACTGGAAGGGATGGTAGCTGGAGTCTCAGTGGTGGTAGGCTGGGAGTTTGGCTACTGTGGAGGAGGTGCTGACTGGATCGGGATCTCAAGATCCGCAGCCTCAATCTGATGTGGGACTGCTGCCTGTGGTGCGGCTGGTGCTGCCTCCTGGGGATGGGTCTCTGCCTCGGGCGCATCCGCCTCCTCCTCAGATGCCTCGGACGGTGTGTCGGGCTCAGAGGGGATGTCACCGGATCGTATCATCAGCTTTAGGTGCTCATAGCGCCGCTTGTTGCGACGCTCCATCTGGTCAAGTCGTCGAAACAAGCGGTG
>NC_029791.2:106264212-106277859 GCF_000816755.2 Arachis ipaensis
TAAGAAGTTCCGGCTGTGCGGAATGATCTTCCTGCAATCCGCTGCTGATGGTCTCTCATCGGCAGCCTCCCATGGCACGTCAGCTCGACGGCCAAGCTGTGTAACTAGATATGGAAAAGGGAGGGTGCCTCAGACGTGGACCCTGGCCATATAGTGCCGAATGAAACGTAGCAGATAAAGGTCCTTACCCTCCAGCACACACCAAAGGAGGGTGATCATAGCAGCCGGGATCTCCGTCTCGTGAGTACTCGGCATCACATAATTACTCAAGATCTGATGCCATAACCGAGCCTCATCGTTTAAGTATGCTCTCTTGATCCCTCTAGGCATGGTAGTATCCTGACCCATCTCCCAAGGAACTGTCGGGTCGAGAGCTATCCGTGCCTTCACGGCATCCCAATCAAACTGCATCTGACGCATGTCCTCCTCAGCCTTTGAATAACCATCAGGCTGATCGGACTTGGCTGGGAGCCAGAGAATGTCCTCTAAGGCCTCCTCAGTGACTAGAATATGTTTTCCTCTCAGGTTCACTGCATCTAGGGTAGTGAGATAGTAGTTGCAGTAGAATTTCCGTACCCAAGATGAATTGACCTCTGTCAGTGTTCTTTCCAGAAAGAACCAGCCCTTTTGCTTGATTTGCTCAGTGGTGTACTGCTGGAGTGCTTCTGGAATCTTCAGAGTTCGCTCCAGGTATAGATTTCTGGAGTTTGCAAAAGCCGAGTACTTCAGCTCACAGTACCGGTTTGCAAATTTTATAGGATCATTCGCAGGGAGCAGCTGGTCAGCTTTTTCCTGCTGTGTGAAGTTCTTCTCCCGCCATGAAGAATCGTGCATTAGAGCAATGATGGACTGGGAGGAATCTCCTCTCTTGCGCTTGCCAGTAGCCTTGCCTTTTCCTTTCCTTTGTGAGGCAGACATCCTGAAAAACAGAAAATCAGGATATGGATAAAATAGGAAAGCAAATAGGCAATTTAAACAAAGGAAACTCAAAGCAGCAAGGGAGAAATAGAATAAGGAAAATGAGTAAATGAAATGTGATTAAATTTATGTTAAATAGAAAAATAAACAATATGCCATGGTTAGAAAGTTAGAGGAAAGTGAAAATAAACAGAAAAGAGATCAAAAGGGTTAGTATGGTTAGAATATTAAAATTAGTGAGTTAGTAAAGTGCGGGTTAAAGTAAGTGGCATAGAAAAATTCCATATAACAAGGATTCACAGGTAAGAATAGAAGTACTCATAATCGAACAAGGAAAACAGGGTGATGCTGATTCGAATAGAAATAAAGAAAGCAAAAATTGAAATCAGTGAATCACAAATGCAGTTTATGAACCAGGAAATCAAAGAGGATAAGAAAGTCTGCCATAGCATTCATGAAATGGTTTGGGTAAAGCAGAGTAAAACAGAGTTCAGAAATGCCAAACCAAAACAAGAATGAAAACAATTTACAAAAAATTTGGGCAGCATTCCGGCTAAAATTGGATAGTCCCGGAAAATAAACAGCAATCATAGCAGTTCATATGAATTAAAAACTTGCTGCAGTTACCAGTAATGAATAGAAACAGGAAAATTTAGATTAACAAGCAGCAATTGCAAGAAATCACAGCATATGAACGAGGTCACAGGAACAGCAGAATTGCAGTTATGATAAAACAGAAACAGGAACAGTGCAAGTAAACAGACCTAGATCCACTAACCAGAGCCTAAGCTACCTAACAACCTAAAAATCCACTACAGCATGCATAGCTATCTATCCTAATGATGAACAGAAACGGAAAAAAGTACAGAAAAATGATGAACGGATAAAAGGGAATGCGTGTTGCGGAACCTGGAAGGCGGGAGGGGTGGAACGGGGAAGAAGGTGGCTGCGGCGGCGTCCGGCGCGGTGGCGGGGAACGGTGTCGCGGTGGCGGCTGAGGGGGGCAGTGGCGGAGAGAGGGTTTAGGGTTAGTGATAGAAGGAGGGGGGTTGCGGGTGAGGTGGCGGCTGGTGGTGCTGGGTGGTGGTTGGAGGAAGAAGAAGCAGAGAGGGAGAAGAGGGTTGGGGGTGGGGGCTGCGCGACTGATAGGGTTCGCGTGGCTGGGGGGTTATACTTTCAAATCCACGCGGCCGCGTGGGGCACGCGGTCGCGTGGTTGGGGCGAAAATGGAGGTGACGCGATCGCGTCACTGGAATTCGTGCTAAACGCACAACTCCAGCACTGTTTTAGCGCAACTCTCTGTCTCCTTTTGGGGTGATGTGCAATCCATGCGACGCGATCGCGTCGCTCACGCGGTCGCGTGGGATTGGCATTGTGCAAGGGACGCGATCGCATGGGGCATGCGATCGCGTGGGCCAATTTGTGCGAAACGCACAAGGGCCGCACGATTCCAGCCTAACTTTCTATTCATTGGATCCTTACGCCGATATATATATCACGCGGCCGCGCGGGTGGTGTTTTTTGCAATAAGACGCGATCGCATGGGGCATGCGGTCGCATCGTGCACCCCTTTTTTTTTTATGCATGAAAAATGCAGAATGCAACGGTTAACATGAATGCGATGCATGATTCCAGGTTTAATAAATTAAAATTGAAAAAGGAAAAATGAAAGCAATTAACAAGAAATAAATTGAAAAAGAAGCGACCATACCATGGTGGGTTGTCTCCCACCTAGCACTTTTAGTTAAAGTCCTTAAGTTGGACATTGGAGGAGTATCCTGTTATGGTGGTTTATGTTTAAATTCGTCTAAAAATCTCCACCAGTGTTTGGAATGCCAATAGCCTCCGGGGTCTCAAACTAGGCACACAAAGCTTCTGAACAGCTTCAAATATATTGTTAGGCTCCCGGGGTGACAAATGTCAGAATAAACTCCAGGATTCCAAGCCTTGCTTTTAAATCCGCCTCCATCTTGATCTACATGTCTCCATCTGGGCGGGTTAAAAAGTAGAATCTCACCTTGGTGACCAAATGTTTTCCGTGATCCATGCAATTGAGCATGATACCAATCCGTGTACTTCGAGGTGAAGCGTGGAACCTTATTGAACCTTGTGCACCAGCTCTGAGTACGAGCCATTTCCCTCTTACTCTTAAAGCCGCAGAGAGCTTTAAGTTGGCCATCTGTTTCAAGCAAACCATATTCAAGTGAATAAGTAAAGTTATAAGTTAAGGATTGTACCCACTTGAAGCTTGTATTAGGTGGTAATGGCCTTGGGATAGGTGTTTTTGGTGGTTCTGCAAGTTCCATTTCTTTGTGCTCTTCTGTGAATTCCTCCACTTCTTTGCAAAGATCTTCAATTGTATCTGTGTCCTGGTCAAAGTCTTCTATGTCTTCCTCATCACTTGAGTCATAGATTGGAGGTTGAGAGAAATCTACCTCCGCATCATCTTCATATTCACTTGGGGAAGATTCTTCGATCTCAGAGAATTCACTTGCGGATGCAAGTTCATCACTAAGAGAGCTAGACTTGTGACTATCATCATCAAGGGAATTTGCTTCTTGGATTATTCCGTCTGATTCCTCATAAACGACTTGCCTTGGAGATTGTACAGTAGCCTCCTTAGCATCAACTGTAGCATCTTGGACAGAGTTTTCCTCAATTCTGGATTCCCATGGAGGTTCAGCATCTCCTAGGTAACTCTTCTTCTTGAACAAAGACAGCTTCTTCTAATTGTTCTAGTACAAATTCATTCTCTGTCTTGTCCGCTGGAGTTTCTGGTAGCTCCTTCATGCTACACTCTTCATTGGGCTGTCCACATGGAGCTGTGATTGATCCTTGTGTATTTGAGCGCCTAGAAGCCCATTGAATTATCGCTTGCTCCAGTTGTTGAATGGTTGTTTGAAATTTAATTGGGTAAATCTCTCATCTCTAACCTTAATTAGCTCACTTGAATATGCTTTGCTTGAGACAGCCAAAAGGGGAAAAAGTAAAATTGCTGGAATAATAAAAATGTCCTTAGATGGGAGGCAATGGTAACTTAAATCAAAGAGAACAATAATAAACTGAAAATACCTCAATTATCATTAATTCAAATAACAGTCTGTAACATGGAAGAAATTCATAAATTCACTGATCAATTCAAGTGCTAGAATAAATAAAGGTAAAAAGAAGCTAAAACAAAGAAACGTAAAACCTGGATTGAGAGTCACTCTTAAAACAAGAAGAAATCCTAAATCCTAAAAGAGAGAGAGGAGAAGATCTCCCTCTCAACTAAATCTAAATCATTGAAAAATAAAATATGCGAGCTCGCTTTGAATGGATGCATTCCCACACTTTATAACCTCTGGTCTATGCTGTCTGTACTTGGATCTGGGCCAAAAAAGGCTTCAGAATTCACTGGGGGCGTATTCTGTAAATTCTGATACGTGGCCTCTGTCACGCGGTCGCGTCATTTGGAGCTTTTCCTTGCCACGCGGTCGCGTCAGTCATGCGACCGCGTCATGTGCGTTCTGCTTAAGGCGCGCGGTCGTGTCAGTCATGCGGCCGCATCGCTGCTGATTCGTGCTTGGCACGCGATCGTGTCATCCATGCGATCGCGTGGATACCAATTTCCTTAAAGCTCCGTTTTGCCTTCTCTGTCCTATTTTGTATGTTTTCTTTTCCATCCTTTAAGTCATTCTGCCTTAGAAAATCTGAAACTACTCAACACACTAATCACGGCATCGAATGGAAATAAAGGTAATTAAAATAATTAATTTTTAAAGCTTAGGAAACATGTTTTTCACAATATGACATAATAAGGAAGGGAAAGTAAAACCATGCGATTAATGTGAATAAGTAGGTGAAGGATTGTATAAATCACTCAAATTAAGCACAAAAGAACTCATGAAATATGGGTTTATCAAGCTCCTTCAAAAACTTTACATATAGGGGCATTTGCTCTAAGCCTCAGCTAGGGGATGTTGATCTCCAATTTCTTGAAGACTTCAAGGAATTTAGGGAAGTGTTGGTCCTTAGTCTCCTTGTTGAACCTTTGGGGATATGGCAATGGAGGTGTGAAGTTCACTCCCTGCCTTTGTTCCTTGGTTGGTTCTTCCATTGCTTCCTTCCCTTTTCTTGAGATTTGTGGCTGATCTTCCTTTTCTTTGAGCTTCCATGAAGTTTGCTTGCTTGCTATCACTTCTTTGTTGCTGGCTTCCTCTTTTTCAGCTTGCTTCTTGTCATTTTCCTTTGGCATCTTGGTTGCTCCTTCATCTTTCACCAAGATCTTTCCACTCCTTAGCTGTATAGCTTTACATTCTTTCTTCGGATTTGGAACTGTATCACTTGGAAGTGAGCTTGATGGTCTTTTATTTACAACTTGCTTAGAAAGTTGTCCAATCTGCCTTTCTATGTTTCTTATGGAAGCTTCATTGTTCTTAGTTATAAGTTCTTGCTGCTTCATCATTTTCTCCATCATCATCTCCAACTGAGAGATTCTCTGAGAGTCTTGTGGAATTTGTGGTTGGTTGTGAGCTGGTGAGGGTGGATGATGGTTGTTTAGATTGGTGGTTTGGTTATTGGATGGATAATGATTGGAGTTGGGGTAAGTGTTTTGGGGTTTTCTATATGGATTTTGGTTATTATTCTGCTGGTTGTTGTGGTTTGTGTTTTTCCAACTGTTTTGGTTTAAATTTCTTTGCCATGGCTGCTGATTCTGAGTGTGATTGTCTCCCCATCTGAGATTAGGGTGGTTCTTCCATGATGGATTGTAGGTGTCACCATAGACTTCACTTGATCCAGAACCTTGGTTGTGCATGTACTGGACTTGTTTCTGCTGCTGATCCTATTGATTCTCTTCATTTGTCCCCCATGTGAGTGATGGTTGGCTTGTGTTTACTGCTGCAACTTGGAGGCTATCAATCCTTTTGGCCATTTGCTCAAATTGTTGCTGAATTTGCTGCTGCATCATTTTGTTTTGAGCTAGGATTGAGTCAACTCCTTCCAACTCCATCACTCCTTTCCTTTGTGATGGTTGGCGTTGCCTTTGGTGAGCAAAGAAATATTGGTTGTTAGCCACTATATCAATGAGATTTTGGGCCTCCTCTACAGTTTTCATCAATTGTAAAGAGCCCCCTGCTGAGTGATCTAGTGCCTCCTGAGCTTTTAATGTCAAGCCTTCATAAAAATTCTGCAATATGTCCCATTCATTGAACATTTCAAGAGGGCACTTCCTAATTAGAGCCTTGTATCTCTCCCATGCCTCATAGAGAGGTTCAGCATCCATCTGTGTGAATGTTTATACTTCAGTCTTCAATCTAATAATCCTCTGAGGCGGGTAAAATTTGGCAAGGAACTTGCTCACTAGATCCTCCCAATTGTTGATGCTATCTCTTGGAAATGACTCCAACCATTGAGTGGCTTTGTCTCTGAGGGAAAATGGAAATAACAACAGCTTGTAGATATCTGGATGCACACCATTGGTTTTGACCGTATCACAAATCCTCAAAAAAATGGATAAATGTTGGTTTGGATCTTCAAGTGGTCCTCCTCCATAGGAGCAGTTATTTTGAACCAAGGTGATGAGCTGTAGCTTCAGTTCAAAGTTGTTTGCATTAACATTTGGGGTAAGAATGCTACTCCCACAATGTCTAGGATTTGCAAATGTATAGGAAGCCAAAAGCCTTCTCTGTGGTGGATTGTTGTTGTTGTTGGCCGCTCCTGCTAGTGGGTTTATTGGATTTGTTGAGTGTTCCTCCATTTCCTGGAACTCTTCCTCTGATTCTTCCTCTCCAACAACATTTTTCCCTCTTGTTTCTCTTCTTAATCTCCTGAGGATTCTTTCGTCTTGTTCACAAAAGGTGGGTATAGCTCCCCTTGTCCCTGACATACAAACAAAACATAAAAATCACACAAAACCAGAAAAACCAGGAAAGCTTCACTCTATTGCTAAAGTGAGGTTTTAGTTAGCTTAAGCAAAAATTCAAACAGTTAGTGTGTTAGTCAAAAATTAAAGAAACAGAAAAGAAAAAGTGCTTGATCTAGACCTCCACCTTCCTTAATCATTGTCAATCTAATCAATCCCCGGCAACGGCGCCAAAAACTTGATGTGTGGAAAATGATCCAACACAAAACTCACCGGCAAGTGTACCGGATCGCATCAAGTAATAATAACTCACGTGAGTCAGGTCGATCCCACAGGGATTGAAGGATTGAGCAATTTTAGTTAGGTGGTTGATTTAGTCAAGCGAACAAGTGTTGATTTGAGTGATTTGTATCCAACTAAAGCTAAATTGCATGAAATTTAAAGGGAGAGGGATAATTGACAAGAATTTAAAGTGCAGAAGAATTAAAAGAGCTAAATCTTAAAGTGCAAGTAATGTAAATTACAAAAACTTAGATTGCAAGAAACGTAAATAAATGAAACTTAAGGTGCAAGAAATGTAAATGGCTTGAATCATAAAAGGATTTGGGAACTGGGATTGCAGAAATTAAACAAGCAAAAGTAAATGACAATTACAAAGAAGTAGAAGATCAATTTAGATGCAGCAGATCTAAACAAGAGAAGAAAAATTACTTGAGAAACCAAACAGAAAGCAAAATGTAGCTTAATTGCAATAGCTAAAGGGAAGTTGAGGATCTCAGGGGTGGAGGAGACTAGAAAACAAGTCTAGATCTCAAGTCCTTCCTTGATCCAACAAGAGAATAATTGCAGAGAATTAAAAGACAGATTGCAGAAGAAGTAGAGAAGAAAGCAGTAAAGAGAATTCAAATCCAAAATCACAATTCCTTGAATTATGCAGACAAATAAACAGAGAGAGATCCCAAGGTGAGATTGAAACAGAATTTTTTCAATTCTCCACCCAAGATCCAAAACAAAGAGTAAAAAGTGCAGAAGCAAGAACAAGGAAGAAGAGAGATCAATTCTTCTTCCAAATTCCCCAAAACAGAACTCAGAGATCCAAAGCGAAAATTCAAAAGAAAGTAAAAGTGAAAAATTCTAAAATGAAGGCCCAAGTTTTTCTCTAAATCAAACTAGCTTCTATTTATACACTTCCTATTTTTGGATTTTAGAATTTGGGTGGGCTTCTAAATTTGGTGAAGGAATGAATTAATTTGGCAATTTAATTTAATTTTCAGCCCATGTGTTCTCCCAGGGTCAAGCTCGGTTCATGGGGAGAGTTGAGCTTTGGTGCTTTGGCCTCAAATTTTTGTGGTGCGCACAGCCCCCTCCTGGTCCGTGTCAAGTCGCGCATCAAGCTCCCTGGGCGTGTCAAACATTGCCAGCGCTCGGTTCTTGCAACAAGCTGAGCTTTGATTCCTTGGTCTTGTGCCCATTTGTGCGTGACATGCTTCATGTGACAAGGGAGGTAGCGCTCAGCTCTTGGCAAGAGCTGAGCTTGCTCCTTGTCCTTAGTGAGGTCCCAAGCTCGAACCATTGGGAGAGCATTTGCTGGCTCCTTTTTCTTGGTAACAAAGTAGCGCTTCCTCCTTGCTTTCTTGAGGTACTTGGTTCGATCCTTGGTGAGTTCAAACAAGCCAATTTTGGCTTATTTTTCTTGCAAAGTAGCGCTACACCCTTCCCCCTTGACATTGGGTTCGAATCTCATGGCCTCCATTTGCAAGCTTTTCTCCATGAATTTATTTTGGAAGATGCCCGATAAAGCTCTTGGCAAGAGCTGAGCTTTGAAGTTTTGCCTTGTTTCCTTTGCTATTGAGTAGAACTCGGTTCTTGGCAAGAGCTAAGCTTTCCCTTTGCTTTGCATTTGGCCTTGGAGTAGCGCTCCTTGTGAGAGCTTTGGGCTCTTGCTCCTTGTGTTGTGCCACGCTTCTTCCTTCCTTGGGCTACGCTTCTTAGGCCACTAACGTTAGGGATTTTTGCCAGTAGAGAATTTCATAAAAACAGTCGTGTTATAGATATAGTCTCTAAACTGACAGAAATTTCTTCGTACAAACGTTTTAGTTGTCACAAGTAACAAACCCTTTTAAATTGATAACCGAGTATTTAAACCTCGGGTCGTCTTCTCAAGGAATTGCAGGGAGGTATGTTCTTATTATTGGTTATGAGTTTGTAAATTGGAGTTTTGGAAGTAAGGTGGGAATATGTTATATGACAAGTAAAATAAAATAATAATAATAAAATCTCTTGGCAAGGTATAAGAACTGGAAGTCCTATCCTGGTTATCCTTATCAATTGTGATGAGAATGGATTTTTTTCTCCCACTTTGTTAACCTCTAACTATGAAGGTAAGTTAAGTGGACGAATTAATTCGAATCCTCAAGTCCCAGTCTTTCCTTGGGAAAAGTTAGAGTTATTGGATCTCGAAGTAATTCTTGAAGAATTCCAATTTTCAATCAACAATGAGTTTGATAACTCAAGAGTTACCAATGACTCAACCAAAGCCAAAAGGAAAAAATCCAAATTATTTATATAAATAAAAGAAAGCAATCATAAGTCTGAAATACCTCAAAATTATTAAATAGAAAATCAATCTAAACATAGAGAGTCATAAACAAAATTGAGAAAAGAAATAAAAGAACATTGAACTTGGGATTGAGAGTCACTCTAAAAACTACATTTACTCCTAAAATTGTGAATGTGAAAGCCTCCCTGTGAATGGATGCAATCCCCCACTTTATAGCCTCTAATCTGTGTTTTCTGGGCCGCGAACTAGGTCGAAAACAGCCCGAAAATCGCTGGAGAAGAATTCAAACACGCTGATTTCCGTCACTGCGACGTGGCCGCATAGAGCACGCGGTCGCATCGCCTAGCGTCAGAGCAACTATGGCATATTATATATCAAATCGAAGCCCCGAACGTTAGCTTTCCAACGTAATTGGAACCGCGTCGTTTGGACCTCTGTAGCTAAAGTTATAGCCATTTGAGTGCGAAGAGGTCAGGCTGGACAGCTTAGCAATTTCTCCAACTTCTTGTATTCCTTCCACTTTTGTATGCTTCCTTTCCATCCTCTGAGCCATTCCTGCCCTGTAATCTCTGAAATCACTTAACACACATATCAAGGCATCTAATAGTAATAAGTGAGGATTATTATTTGGTAATTTAAAGCCAAAGAAGCATGTTTTCAATCAAAGCACATAATTAGGAAGACAAATGTAAAACCATGCAAATAGTATGAATAAGTGGGTAAAGAGTTGATAAAATCCACTCAATTAAGCACAAGATAAACCATAAAATAGTGGTTTATCAACCTCCCCACACTTAAACATTAGCATGTCCTCATGCTAAGCCCAAGAGAAACTATAGAGGGATGAAGAGGAATGGTGGAATGCATGAAATGCAACCTATGAATGCAACTACATGCTAAATGATTTTACTTACTTGGTTTAAAAATAAATAAGTTCTCCAAGACAAACATAAATCAGATTTCACTATTTCAAATTATACAGTAAAAGACAAGTAAACTTGTAAGAACATAGCTCATGAAAGCAGGGAACATAGAATTGAGCACTGAACCTTTACTGGTAGTGTATATCACTCTAACTCTCAAGTGTCTAGGGTCAATCACTCTACTCTTCTCTAGTCATGCTTTCTAAAATTTGTTTTTCACCTAACCAATCAACAATATTTAATATACCAATACAAACATCATGAGGTCTTTTCAAGGTTGTAATGGGGCTAAGGTAAGGGTAAGGGTATATGTATATGGCTAAGTGAGCTTTATAAATTGAATCTTTAATTAACCTAAGCTTTCACCTAACATAACATATACTCTATATAACTCTAGAATCATGTCTAGCTACCCATAGTCTTCACTTTTGCATTACATACTCATGTATCAATTTTTCTTTAATTTTATCACATATGCATTGATCTTTTATTAATTTAACATTGGGGTAATTTTGTCCCCTTATTTATTTATTTATTTATATTATATATATTTTTTCTTTTTCTTTTTCTTTTTCTTTTTTTTAAGAGAGACATAAAAACTAGAATAACATATCAATGCATATGAAATTTTTAATTTTCTGCTTTACATGAGTAGGTACCCAAATTTTCCAATATTCAAAATTAGAAACATGATACATTCCCTTATTAACCCAAGTTCCCACAGTTTTCCATACTTAAATAACACACACAATTCTATCTTAAGCTAACCAAAGATTCAATTTGGGATATATAATTGTTTTTCCGCTTAAGGCTAGTAATGTGGTAAAATATAGAATAAATGGGGTTTAAAGGCTCAAAGTGGCTAACAAAGGTAATTGAAAGGGTCGGCTTAATTTGGATAAGTGAGCTAAACAAATAATGGCCTCAATCATATGCAAGCATGTAAATATATTAAATAATGGACATATAGGTTGGAACAAAATATAGATTACAATCATAGAGAAGGAAACACACAGGAATAAAATATTTATGGTTAAATAATGTAACCATATAAATAAGCTCAAATCTCACAGGTTGTGTGTTCTTTAGCTATAATTCATGTTCCAAATACAACTTCCAAACAAATTTAACAAAAATTTTTCAATTTAAATTAGTGAAATACTATAAAAATTTCTTGAAAAAGAAAATATTACTTCAACCAAGTAGTAACTAAATGCATAAAATCAAACAAACAAATATGCAATCAAACATGCAAATGCAACAACTAACAAGGAAAATAAAACATTGGTGTTTGAGAAGGAAATACTAACCCATGGAGATCGGTATTGACCTCCCCACACTTAAAGATTGTACCGTCATCGGTGCATGCTGAGATTTGCAAGTGGACGGGGGTTGTGGTTCCTCAGCTGGGGCTCTTTTTGTTCCTTTCCTTGCCGGTAGTTTGGGAGTAGCTTTCTCTTTACCCTTCTTGGTGACCATCCTGAAAAGGGAAAAAGAAAGTGTCTTTTAAAGCTAAAGGTTAGAGCAAGGAAGAGAGCGGGAAAGGTGGTAATCAATGCACAATAAAGAAGAATGACGTTAACACACGCTCATGAGTACATGTGAAAAGTCATCAATGGAAAATAGCTAGTGCATATGATAACAATTGAATGCAAGGTGTTTATTGGCATGCACGCAAAGGCATGGGTAGCATAGATCAAGCATTCAATGTTTAAGTTAGATTACCAAGTCTTTCAAACTAGCAACATGTTTGTAATGACAATTATATTGAATGAATATGATATGAAAAAGGGTTTTGTGAAAAGCAGGCATTCAGAGTAGTAGGATAAAAGATACTGAAAAGCAGTGCACAATGCCATACGGGCGTTTTCACAAACACATAGCATGCATGGTAAATAATCTAATGAAAATAATAAATTGAACATGCAAGCAACCCTTTAAAAATAAATATATATAATTGTCAAATAATTCCTCTAATAATCCACAAGTAAAATATAGAAATAATGACCCACATAAATTTCTAACACCAATGAAAATAATGCAATGAATGAAAGTATGCAAATAAATTAAAATAAAATAAAAAGAAAAATAAGAAGAATGAGAAGGGAGAGAAGGGAAGAAGAAGTAAGGAAGAAATAAGGAGGGAAAAGAGAAAATAGGATTTGGGGAAGAGAAAGATAAGATATTTTAGCAATTTAAGTTGAGCTGTGCGGCGTAATCGACGCGGAAGCATCGGTCACGCGGTCGCGTGACACGTTTTGTGCTACTGGCGCGAGGGCAGCCTCGCGCTCGCACAACTCTCTGTTCAAAATCTTATTTTGCCAAATTTTGAGTGACGCGATCGCGTGGATGGCCATTTTTGGGAAACGACGCGGCCGCGTGGGGCACGCGTTCGCGTCGGAGGGCTTGGGCTTCCAGCACGAGTCCAGCCCAATTCCAGCTCAACTTTTGGCCAAACACACTTGTTACGTCGATTTTCATTGCACGCGGCCGCGTGGGTGACGCGGTCGCGTAGGAGGCCAAAGTTCCCACATGACGCGGTCACGTGAGTGACGCGGTCGCGTGGGGTCAAATTATGCTAAAGGCGCGCTTCCAGCCACGCTTTCGCATGACTCTCTGTTCAATTCTTTTCTCCCCAACGCACTAGTGATGCGGACGCGTCAGCGACGCTGTCGCGTTGCGTGCGTGTTTTTTTTTATGCAATATGCAGATGCAAATGCAGTGCTGATATGGATGTTATGAATAATTCCAGGTTCAATAAAAATAGGTTGAAATAAAATAAAGAACAACATGAAATAAAATTGAAAAAGAAACGATCATACCATGGTGGGTTGTCTCCCACCTAGCACTTTTAGTTAGAGTCCTTAAGTTGGACACTTGGTGAGCTTCCTGTTATGGTGGCTTATGCTTGTATTCATCCAGGAATCTCCACCAATGTTTGTGATTCCATTGGCCTCCGGGGTCCCAAACTAGGCGCAGAAAGCCTTCAAGTAAGTTAAAGCAAGTGACAAGGCCCCAAGAGTGTTGATTGTTGGAATGAATTCCGGGGTCCCAAATCTTGCTTTTGCACCCGTCTTCAAGTTGATTATCATGATTCCATCCGGGTGGTTCAGCTTTAGAATTCTCACTGAAGCGTCCAAACAACTTCCTAGACCCATTCAATTGAGCTTTACACCAACCTTTGCATTTAAAGCTTCCAACCATAATGAACCTTGCAGGATAATTCTTACCACTGACCATCTTCTTCTTACTCTCAATGCCACAAAGAGCTCTAAGTTGACCATCCGTCTCCAGTAACCCATATTTAAGTGGAATTAGAAAGCTAAGGGATATGAATTTTACCCACTTGAATGTTGTGAAGGATGATGGCAACTTAGGGGGAGGTATTTTTAATGAAATTG
>NC_029791.2:106278910-106292966 GCF_000816755.2 Arachis ipaensis
AAGTCTTCAACTGTGATATGCCTTGGAGGTTGTACACCCTCCTCAGCATCAATTTCAAACGTCTTGGAAGGGGGTTCTATGACTGGACTTTCCCATGGAGGTTCTGCATCTCCTAAGTCTTCAACCACTTCTTCTTCTTCAATAATTCCGGCTTCCTCCGCTTGTTCCAGTACAAAGTCATGCTTCGTACTGTTCAATGGAGTTTCTAGTATCTCCTTCATGCTACGTTCTTCATTAGATTGCCCACATGAAGCCATGAGGGTTCCTTGAGTGTCCGAACATCGGGAAGCTAATTGATTTATCGCTTGTTCCAATTGACGAATGGTTGCCTGAAATTGATCCACTGTTTCCTTGAAACGATCCTTTGTCTCTTGATGCACTCGGCTCTCATAAATAGGATCATAGTGCTCTTGGATTGATGGATATGGAGATAGTGAATATTGAAGTGGTGGTTCTTGTGAGTAATTGGGTTGGAATTGGGGTGGTTCTATATATGGTTCATATGGCTCATAAGGTGGTTGGTATGGTGGTTGAGGGTTAAGGTTATATGGAGGTGAATGGCGGAAAGGGGCTTGTGAGTATGGT
This sequence comes from Arachis ipaensis, assembly GCF_000816755.2. Taxonomy (NCBI): domain Eukaryota; kingdom Viridiplantae; phylum Streptophyta; class Magnoliopsida; order Fabales; family Fabaceae; genus Arachis; species Arachis ipaensis. The sequence goes on from NC_029791.2 coordinate 106,279,496, forward strand.
GGTCCAAAGTCATGTTGAGGATAGGGTTTATAGGCATATGGTGGTGGTTGTTGATAGTCCATTGGAGGTGGTTGTTGCCATGAGGGTTGATCAAATCCTTGTGGCTCCTCCCATCTTTGATTGTTCCAACCTTGATGCCTGTTCTCATTGTAATTTCCTATTCCTGCAACATTATTGTAACCAGACTCATAGCCAAGTAGCAAATAAAAATTAAAAATAAAAATAAAAACAAATTTAAATTAAAAGGTTATTTAAATTTTGAATTTGAAAATTAAATTTTGAAATTTTGAATTTTAAATTTTTGAAATTTGAAATTTTGAATTTTGAAATTTAAAAATTTTGAAATTTGAATTTTAAAAATTTTTAAATTTGAATTTTGAAATTTGATTTTTTTTTTTGAAATAAGATAAGATAAAATAAAAATTTTAAAATAAAAACCAATAACCTCTTAACTTAAGAAAAATAAAAAATAAAAAACAAAAATAAAAATAAAAACAAATAAACAAGCAAAAATAAAATATTTACAATAACCAATAATAAGGCACACATTTGCAATTCCCCGGCAACAGCGCCATTTTGATGAGAGGAACTTTTGCGTGGTCTAGAAATTTGCGGATAAATCCTCGTTGCATGTACAGTTTCTAAACCTTCAAAAGTCCTTTCACACAAACGTTTTGGTTGTCACAAGTAACAAACCCCTTTTAAATTGATAACCGAGTATTTAAACCTCGGGTCGTCTTCTCAAGGAATTGCAGGGAGGTATGTTCTTATTATTGGTTATGAGTTTGTAAATTGGGGTTTTGGAAGTAAGGTGGGAATATGTTATATGACAAGTAAAATCAAATAATAATAATAAAATCTCTTGGCAAGGTATAAGAACTGGAAGTCCTATCCTGGTTATTCTTATTAATTGTGATGAGAATGGATTTTTTTCTCCTACTTTGTTAACCTCTAACTATGAAGGTAAGTTAAGTGGACGAATTAATTCGAATCCTCAAGTCCCAGTCTTTCCTTGGAAAAAGTTAGAGTTATTGGATCTCGAAGTAATTCTTGAAGAATTCCAATTTTCAATCAACAATGAGTTTGATAACTCAAGTGTCTCCAATGACTCAACCAAAGCCAAAAGGGAAAAATGTCTACTTGAATGAACATAAATCTGAAATACCTCAAAATATATTAAATAGAAAATCAATCTAAACATAGAGAGTCATAAACAAAATTGAGAAAAGAAATAAAAGAACATTGAACCTGGGCTTGAGAGTCACTCCTAAAACTAAGAGAAGTCCTAAATCATAATCCTAAGAGAGAGGAGAGAACCTCTCTCTCTAAAAACTACATCTACTCCTAAAATTGTGAATGTGAAAGCCTCCCTATGAATGGATGCAATCCCTCACTTTATAGCCTCTAATATGTGTTTTCTGGGCCGCGAACTGGGTCGAAAACAGCCCGGAAATCGCTGGAGAAGAATTCAAACACGCTGATTTCCGTCACTGCGATGCGGCCGCATGGAGCACGCGGTCGCGTCGCTTAGCGTCAGGGCAACTATGGCATATTATATATCAAATCGAAGCCCCGGATATTAGCTTTCCAACGCAACTAGAACCGTATCGTTTGGACCTCTGTAGCTAAAGTTATAGCCGTTTGGGTGCGAAGAGGTCAGGCTGGACAGCTTAGCAATTTCTCCAACTTCTTGTATTCCTTCCACTTTTGCATGCTTCCTTTCCATCCTCTGAGCCATTCCTGCCCTGTAATCTCTAAAATCACTTAACACACATATCAAGGCATCTAATGTTAATAAGGGAGGATTATTATTTGGTAATTTAAATCCAAAGAAGCATGTTTTCAATCAAAGCACATAATTAGGAAGGCAAATGTAAAACCATGCAAATAGTATGAATAAGTGGGTAAAGAGTTGATAAAATCCACTCAATTAAGCACAAGATAAATCATAAAATAGTGGTTTATCAGCCATGCTTTCTTGTTTTCCTTTTTCTTCACCTACAAATAATCAAAACAACCAATCAAAGTATCACCAAATTCACAAGGCTTAAAATTCATTCAAAAACCAATTAATTGTAGCTTAAACCTCATGATTTTGTGTCAATTAAAGGGTGGTTGATTGATTCAATAAAACCATACAATTCCACTTCAAATTACTTACTTACAATGCAAGAAAGTGCATAAAACCAAATGAAACAAGTGAAAAATGCTTGAAAAGCTAGCACAAGATGACTTGTCATCACATACACCAAATGAAGGGAGACATACACCATCTGAGAGAGGATGTCAACCAATTCAAGGATAATCAACAACAACAATGGAACCAAGTGAATCAGAACATACAACAACTCCAAGGAAGTATGGAACACCTAAAGGAGCAGCAAGACCAAATCAATTGGGGAGAGATGCAAGGCAGCTTAGGAATGATTCTGGAACAACAACTACATCAGATGGAGGGCCTTGCTGAGTTCAGGCACCTTTATGAAGCAAGAACTGTAGCAAGAGGGGAATATGACTGCTATGCACAAACAAAATTGAGCTACTTGTGCAATGCAGTAGCCAACATGAATCCCGATTATCCTACCTATATGCAGAAGTTGGAGGAACTCAGTACAAGGCAGGAAGAAATCACATACCAGCATAAAGAAAATGTGAAATCCTACATGAGAAGGCTGGGATTCTGGAAATCCAAGGACAAGAAGGCACAAGAAGGATCCTCCAAAAAGGATGATGATGACTCCTCCCCTTCCAAGAAGAAAGACAAAGGAAAAGGGCCAATAAACTGAAGCTGCTCAAGGTTGTTGAGTTCCATGGTTGACACTCTCAAATTTCCAGATTTCTGCTAGTTTCTTTATGTTTAAATTTCTGTTTGATAATAAATAGCAATGCTAGGATAGTTTATGTTTAATGTTTAGTTTTATTTTATGCCTGAAGTCTTTTATGAGTCCTTTTAAATTACAAGAAAGAAAATGCAATGTTAGTCAAGTTCATCAACATCAATACAAGATTAGTTTGTTTCCATAAGATTCATTGTGAGTGTTGTAAAAACAAGAGCAAAAGAGAATAAGACCAAGAGGGAATGTTCAAAAACTAAGGGATAATGAACTAAGTGTAGAACCTTGAATAAACTGGAAAGAAAATGAGTCATGAAGAATAACTAGGCTTAGAAGGTATAACAAGTAGAAGCAAAAGGGTGCTTCTTGACTATCTATAGAACCAAGAAGTAGTAAGAAATAAAGACCCAAGGCTCTGAGCATCAACTACTAGGATGGAAAGAAACACTAAATAGCTCACAAGAGTTGAAAAACCTAGTAGATGCTTGTGGTGAAGATGTGTCAAGAAGAGGCCTGGGCAAGTAAATTCTTAAGGGTGTTTCAACACCTAGTACCCTAAAGCCAACTGGTTTGGAAGTGCTAATTGAAAGCCTAATTTAAGGGTTGTCTTGAGACAAAATACTTAGAGTTGTGGTCAATGAAAAAGAACAAGTGAAAAAGGAAAGAACAACTAAAAAAAAAAAAGAAATAACTCTTGCTACTTCAAGGTGACAATCAATTAAAAGGGCCCCTGAAGCTTATACTTGGAATAACCTTCAAGAACCTAGGAGTTCTTTGTGACATTTAAATAGAAACGATCATGTGTTAAACACTTAGCCTCATCCTTAGTAATGTTGCATTCATTCAAGGTCAAAGTCTCAATTTATCTAAGAACTACTCACAGTGATTTGCTTGGGACAAGCAAAGCTTAAGTTTGGTGTTGTGATGACTTGCATCATCTACCCTTTTTTTTTTCATAAAAAGGACCATAAAAGAGCATAATCTCATTTGATCATTGTAATTCATGCATTATTTGATGAATATTATGGTACATTGCTTTCAAACTGGGCGTGTGAAACTGACGTGCCACTTGGAGTAAACGCCACAAAAAGATATGGACGTGGCACGCCAGGAGTTGGGCGTGGCACGCCAGTACTAAATTCCAGAAAGGATCCTCAAGCTATCTATATGGGCATGGCATGCCATGAACTGGGCGTGGCACGCCAGCTATGATTTCCAGAGGAGCATGATTGAAGGAATTGCATGGGTGTGGCATGCCAGTGTAATTTTCCAGAGAGTAATAATGAAGACCACTAAAGGCGTGTGGCATGCCATGCTGGGCGTGGCACGCCTAGCCCATCTCATACTATGCGCATCCCACTTGAACCATGGGGCATGGCACGCCAGTTCATCCATGCAGAAGGGATCATCACTTGGGCATGCCACTTGGTATCGAAGGCGTGGCATGCCAGCTTCAAAAGTCACTTGGGCGTGCCACTTGAAGAGCCAGGCGTGGCACGCCAAGCTGAAAAGTATCACACTAAAGGGGCGTGCCACTTGAGCATCAACACATGGCATGCCAGTACAAGATTCCAGATAGCAACATTGAAGACCCAAAAGGCTGGGCGTGCCACTTGGTATCGAAGGCGTGGCACGCCAAGCTGGAAAGAGCCACACTGAAGTGGGCGTGCCACTTGAGCATCAAGGCATGGCATGCCAGTACAAGTTTCCAGAGAAGAGGTTGAAAGCCAAAAAGGCTGGGCGTGCCACTTGGTGTCGAAAGCATGGCACGCCAGCTCTCAACTCTCACTTTGGCGTGCCACTTGAAGGACCAGGCATGGCACGCCAGCCACTGGACCAAGGCAAAATACTGGGTGTGGCACGCCAGACCCTAGGCGTGGCATGCCAGTTATATTTTCCAGAGGAGGAGTTAGGAGGCCAACCATATGGGCGTGCCACTTGGTATTGAAGGCGTGGCACGCCAGCTACCATTTCTCACTTCAGCGTGCCACTTCAGCCTCAGGCGTGGCATGCCAACATCACCCATCAACAAGAAGAAGACCTGTGCGTGCCACTTGAGTTCTGGGCGTGGCACGCCAGCGAAGGAGCCAAGCACACAAATGGGTGTGGCACGGCAGACCCTGGGGCGTGCCACGCTAGTTCAACTTCTTATAAGCAAGAAGAAGAGGGAGAAGGCCTGGGCGTGCCACTTGAGGTCAAAGGCGTGGCACGCCAGGCTACACAAGTGCTTAAAGAACCCTGGGCGTGACACTTGGGCTCAAAGGCGTGGCACGCTAGAGATGCCTATGAAGGAGGGAATGCCACTTGAGGAGTTGAGCGTGGCACGCCAAGCCAGATTTAGAGCAGGGCGTGGCATGCCACTGAAGCGCCAGTCACACGCCAGCTGGAAGATCATGCCTATTGAGTTTCTTTTCCCTCCAAATTGTATTTTTTTTTTTCACTTTTGTATTTTCTTTTCTTTCTAGTGCTAGGAGTAGTATAAATAACCCCTGAAAGTACTGAAAAAGGGGTTAAGCAGTTGAGCTATTAGTTATAGTTAGATTTACTTTTTACTTTATCATCTCTTCCATCTCTTGTACTTTTCTCTGAGCTATGAGTAGCTAAATTCCCTCTCAATGAGAGAGGGAGATCTGTTGTACTTGATAGATTAATGATAGTGAATTTCTTCTTCTTTTCATCTTCTCTTTGATTTGCTAGAAGGAATTTCGTTTTAATGCTAGTGTTCAATCACCTTGGAAAAGGGGTTGAATGCAAAATGGGTTTCATGGGAACCTTGGAAAAGGAAACACGAAACTATGCTAGAAATCCCTTCTCACACTTGAGTAGGATCTGGGTTTTGGTGTTTGGATATGGTGACATATAATCCTCCCTCTACTTGGACCTATGATAATGTGTGGTATAATCAGGGACCAAGCATATCTCTCTTCATGAGCAATTAGACCAAGGAATTGGCTATTGATCAAGATCTGAGAGATTGAGTCACCAAGGGATTGGGGCTCAATCAATCATGATTGCCAAGAGGTCAAGGAGTTTCATGATTGAGGAGGATATGAGCTGGATTTAATCCAAAGAGACAACATCTCCTGATCTCAATGAATTCTCTTATTCTTATCTTCCACTTTCTTTATAGCTTCCTTTACATTCTGCAAATCCCCATTCCCATTTACAATTAAGTCATTTACATTTCTGCACTTTACATTATTGCCATTTTCTTTTCTGCACTTTACTGCTTATATTTACTTTTGAGCCATTTATGTTTCTGCCCATTTACAATTCTGCAATCACAATTTATTTTGCTTAGCTTGACTAATTCATCAATCAATTAAAGTTTCTCAAATCTACCAATCTCTGTGGATACGATCTCACTCCACTATGGGTTATTACTTGACGATAATTTTTGGTGCGCTTGCCAAAAGAACGGATTCATCATTTTTATATGGGGTGTGAATTCCGGTCATCAGCCCCTATAAACTCTGTAAAGGAGCTGTCCGTCAAGCTAATGACAGTAAAGAAGCACTTGTTGGGAGGCAACCCAACCATACGTATCTTATAGTTTATTTTCACTCTATTTTATTCTATTTTTGTTTATTTGAGTTTAATTCCATATTAAGTTATTTTCTAATTATTTTCATAGTTTTCCTCATTTTCTAACATTTGTAATCATGTATAGCACTTAGAACAAAAACAAAAAAGCATAGCAGGAGAAACAAACACCCTAGAGGAGACCCCCTGCTAGTGTTGAACGCCAGGCTAGTGTTCAGCGCCAGAGGGGGATGCAAAGTTGGACGTTAAACGTCCAATTGGGAGCAGTTTCAAGCCATGTTTTAACCCCCCCTAGGGCGTTCAAACCCCATTCTTGGTGTTGAACACCAGAAAAAAAGGGATCCCCCTGGTGGCATTCAACGCCAGCCCGACGTTCAACGCCCAGGGGGGAGGCAGCATGCTGAAATTTGAATTGTGGAGTCTTTGGCCAATGGATATAACCCAACCACCAACCACCTCACTATTTACTCACTTTTATCCATTCTCTCTCCTTTTTCACCCTCTTTTCCATCCATATTCATCCATCTCATCACCCATCACTTCCCTAGATTCCCTCAACCCACCTTTCACTCCACTTAATCACCTCTCATCAATCTCATCCATCTCTCTTTCCAACACCCCATTCAAATTCAAACTTTCCCACCTATTCCCCCCTATGACCGAACCCACCCTACCCTCCTCCTATAAATACTCCTCACTTCACCACACCTTCACTACTTCTCCCCTTTTACATACTCTTCACTATACACATTCCCTTTCTTTATTCTCCCCTTCTTCCTCCCCAAAAGCCAAAGCCTATACCATATCCCTTCTATCTCTTTCTTCTATTTTCTTAGCTTTTTTTTATTCTTCTATTTTTATTTGCTCAGGGACGAACAAAGTTTTTAAGTTTGGTGTTGGGCGCTCCGCTTTTTACTCCTTTTCTAACCTCCATGGCACCAAAAACCAGAGAGTCCTCAAGGAAAAGAAAGGAAAAAGCCCCTACTTTTGAGCCATGGGATTTCACAAGATTCTTCTTTAAGGCTCATCAACACCATTTTTATGACGTGATGAGGAAGAAGAAGGTGATTCCTGAGGTCCCCTTCAAATTGAAGGTCGATAAGTACTCAAAGATCCTATATTAGATTCTGAGACAGGGTTGGAAAGTTCTGGCCAACCCCGTGACCGAGGTTGGAGTGTTGATGGTGCATGAGTTCTCTATGCCAATGCCTGGGTCACAAAGAAGCATGATATAAGCGTGAACCCGGAGCTGAAGAATTGGCGCACCATGGTCAGAGGGCACATCATGGATTTCAGCCCCAAGAGTGTGAGGGTGGTGCTACGATTGCCAGAGCCACGAGATGAACCTCATTCATACACTCGAAGGGTCAACACTAACTAAAGGTTGGATCAATTTCTTGCTGACATATGCGTACCTTGAGCTCAGTGGAGGAAGGATGCTCAAGGTTGGTCTTACCAGCTGGGTAGGCTTGACCTCAGGCCAGTGGCTAAAGGATGGTTGGAGTTCATCCAATGTTCGATCATCCCTACGAGTAACCGCTCTGAGGTTACAGTCGAGCGAGTAGTGATGATTCATTGCATTATGCTCATTAATGAGGTGGAGGTACATGAGGAGATCCCACAGGAGTTTTACAGAGTAACCGACAAACCCTCCACCTCTGCGAGGCTAGCATTCCCTCATCTCATTCACCGATTATGTTCAGCGGCTAGAGCTCACATAGAGGGAGATACCTTGATCGAGAAGGAGAGGCCAATCACAAAGAAGGGTATGGAGCATGCTAGGGAGTCCGTGCAAGGACCACAGCAAGAGCCAGTTCCACCATCTCTACAGGATATATCGGAGATGCCTCAAGGGATGTACTTTCCTCCCTATGACTATTGGGATCAGTTGACCACATCTTTAGGAGAGCTGACATCATCAGTTGATCAGCTGAGGTTGGAGCATCAGGACCAGTCTGCTCTCCTCCATCAAATGATGGAAGATCAAAGGAGACTGATGGAGGAGCAAAGAAGGCAAGGGAGTGACATTGAGGAGCTTAAACGCTCTGGAAGATTCCCTGGAGGGAGCAGTAACTGCCATCACTGAGATGGTCTAGTTTCATTCTTCCTATCTTTAATTTATCTCTGTTTTCCAGTATTTCCATTATGTATGTTATATGTTTTCTATTCTAGTTGCATGATCACTCTTAGAATTTTTTTGGCCTTCTAATAATTGTTTATTTTTTGTTTCTTTTTACATGTCTTATGTATTACACATCAAGCTTAAAAAGAAAAATTTATTGAAAAAGAAGTAGTAAAATGCATAAGATCTTGAGTTATATTATGAGTTATTATGATTACTTTGATATGGTGGCCTTATCTCTATTTTCTGAAGGTATGATTTAACTGTGCATATTTGATGTTAAAGTTGAGAATATTGGTTCTCGAGGAACAAAAATTTAGAGAAATATTATTGATTCTCTCAATTAAAGAAAAATATTGATTTTTGAAGCAAAAGAAACAACAAAAAAGGAACAAAAAGAAAAAGAAAATTAAAAAAAGGTCCAAGGCTTTGAGCATCAATGGTTAGGAGGGTCAAAACTGATCTAAAGCTCAAAAGAGTGGATTTTTCCTAACCATATGCTTGTGGTGTGATAGTGTCAAGTAATCTTTGAGACTGAATACTTAAAGTCGTGACCAATGCTGTTACAGAGTATGCCTAAGGCTCTGAGCACCACTTTCTAGGAAAAGTAAAAAGAAAAAAAAATTAGAACTCAAAGAGTTTCCCAATTAAGTGCTTGTGGTGTTTATGTATCAAGTTAAGCTTGAAAACAAAACACTTAGAGTCACGACTAGGCTCAAAGGTGCAAAGCATCAAAGAAAATAAAAGCTGTGTTCAAGAATCAACTAAAGCCTAAAGAAGAGAATCAATAATATCATCCGAGTTCTAGTTCTGAAGGATACCAATATTTCTAAGCTTTAAAGGATAGTAAGATGCCAAAACTGTTCAGAAATAGAGTTTCATTAGCTCTATTCAGTAATTAGACCTGAGCTTAATTGACAACTCGAATCTTGTGTGTTTTCTCTTTCTTGGTCTTATGTTGTTTTGGTTGCTTAAGGACAAGCAACAGTTTAAGTTTAGTGTTGTGATGTGTGATCATCTTATACCCTTTTTCTAGTCATTTTTATATTGTTTTTAGTTAGAATTTAATTACTTTTACTTGATTTTAGTGCAAAAATAACCTTTGGATGCTACTTTGAGTTTTTCTTGTGTTTTTATGGTTTTAGGTAAAATTCGGAGCAATTTGAAAAAGCCTGGAGCAAGAAAGGAAAATACTGGCAGTTTCCCCTTGGGCGCTGAATGCCCATCTGCCGTTCAACGCAAGTAGGGGGCATGAGATCAAAAGCGCTTCCCCCTCTCTAGCGTTCAACGCCCAATTCTGGCGCTGAACACCAGCAAGCAGCTCGTTTCACACATCATTGGGCCTCCAAGTAGATTTAGCACTTATTAGTTTTATCTTATTTTATCTTTGTAATATTTTATTTTAGAATAATATCTTTTAGGTTTAGCATTTATTATTAGGTTAGTATTTAAAGGAGAAGATCAATTAGGTTAGAATCATCTTTCTCCTGCACTTTTCAGAACCCTATTTTCTCTATAAGTTACGAGCAGCTAAACCTCCTGGTTAAGGTTAGGAGTTCTGTTTATTTCTATAGATTAATATTATTACTCTTCTATTTTAATATGTGTTTGTTTCAATTCTAAGGTATGATTTTGTTCTTAATCTAATGAAACTGGGTGGAACGGAAGTATGACCTTTTTTCTATATGGGTTCTTGTGATACTCGGGAGAGATCGCTTGAAGCACAGCTTGAAACACACCTCCTAGACGGCTAATCCATAACCTGTTGGGGATAAGGAACATCTGTTCATCTGGGATTTGGGGTAATTAGGGCCTTTGTGGTATAAACTAGTTTTCTGAACTTCACCCTCCAATTCGAATTGAATGACCAGGGAAGTGGCGTTTGATGAGGCAAAGGAGATTAATCACTAAGGGATTAGGGTTAATCACTTATAGTTTGCCATAGAATGAATCATTTATTGTTAAAATATTTAGTAAGAAGTTTTAATCCGAAAAGATAAACATCTCCGAGACGTTAACTGTTTTCTTATCATTGTTTTACACCAAACCTTTTATTGCTTTCTTTATTATTTTGTCTTATGCACTTTCAAGACAACCATCTTTTACTGTTTTCCTGACTAAGTCCAACAGGATAACTATTACTTGCTCAGTCTGACAATCCTCGTGGGATCGACCCTCACTCACCTGAGGTATTACTTGGATGACCCGGTGCACTTGCCGGTTAAGTTGTGCAAGTTCTAATTTCGCGCACCAAGCACCTTCATCATTGCACCAAAAAATAAAGTTCATAATCGATGACAAAGTAGTGATTATTTATGGAGAATAAGATTGGCTGGTTAGCAAATTATCCAATATTGTATACATTGAAGCTTCAAAAGAAGCTTTAGAAATAGCATTTCAAACTTTCAAAAATTGCTAATACAACCAATATGGATTTAACTCCAAATCTATGGATCTCTAGTGCTTCTAACGATGATGAGAGAATGATATATTCCGGAACGAACTGGGAAAGAAATGTCAAAGTATTATGAGATCACTAACTCTTCCCAAAAATATAGAAAAGAGTGGCCTTGGTTACATTCTCACCAAGTTTGACAAGAAACAAATCATGATGCAAAAGAGAGAAAAAAGACTAGCCCAATTAAAAAATTGAGAACCAAGAATTGTGGGGTCCTAATTTGTAATGCTCAAATAAATTTTTCTAGTATGGGATGGATACTTTTAGACACCATGGCATTGATAAGCGAAGGTCCTGATGAATCAAGAAACTGAGTCTACTTAGACTCTCCAGAATTGAATTCAATAATTGGAGTATCATTGATTTGGTTGTGATCACTTAGTATTATCTAAGGCTTTAGGATAATTTATAGTAAAATGGGCTTGATTTTTGACATTTTAGTGTTTCTATAAAATGTATTTGAAGTTTGTTTCTTTTTCTAAATTTGTTCTTACATTTAAAGATCTTGACATCCTTTTACATATTCTCCTTTATTTTCCTTTCTTTTTGCTTCTATCACCATTCACTTAATTTTATCATTCTTTTGTTAATCAACGATTTTTTATGCAAATTATCTTTGCTTGTTCAATCTTTATTCTTTCCCTCGTTCTCAAATATGTTACACGAGTGCAGATCTGAAAATGAATATCTTGAGAATGTACTTTTTGAGAATGGCAATACTAAAAATTCATTGTATAATTTTGATTATCCTATTAACCAAGCAGATGAAGATTATGATTTAGATCCCTTATTATAATTGAAAATATTGATAGAACAAGAGGATAAAAAAATACAATCACCCCAAGATAAAAAAGAAGTCAAAATTGGTGTCACTTTTGTACACAAAAAAGAGTTAATCACTCGATTGCTTGACTATAAAGATATCTTTGCATGGACATATCAAGATATCCATAGCTTATATACAAATATAGTTGAGAATAAACTGCCGCTTAAACTATGATATGTCCCAATAAAGCAAAAGTTGAGATGAATGAGACCAGAAATGTCTCTAAAGATTATAGAGAAAGTCAAAAAGTAACTGGATGTTGGATTTTTAACTGTTGTTAAGTACTTAGAATGGGTGATCAATATTGTTCCTGATCCAAAGAAAGACAGAAAAGTTTGAATATGCATTGATTATAGAGATTTGAATAGAGCTAGCCCCAAAAAGGACTTTCCTTTGCCGATGTTCCGAAGTTTAGTGAACTCACCAACCAAGTAAATCGGGATCCCGCCTTCTTTTGGTGCAATAAGGTTGGTCCCTATAAAGATATTCTGATGCTTAATTAAGTAAAATTTCAAGTAGACAAATAAATTAGAACATGTGTGTGTATTTGTCGTAGTACCCCATTCTCTATGTTCCTCAATTTATAATCTCTTCCCCTTTGCTTGTGATTTAAAATCGTTTATTTGGCTTTTATTACCTTTCATGGATAATGACTGGTTAATTATCCTTTTTCTCTATTACAACATTACTATGTTTCTCCTTATGACCTTGTTAGTTTTTTTTTTTTTTTTTTGTCGGTGACCTTGTTAGTTGAAATCCCTGAAGATTCTCTCTCTTGGGCTTACTATTAGTCGTTACTTTGGTTTGTGGGCTTGGGCTTAGTACAAAACATCTGCATATTGATGTATTAGTTGAGAATACTACTCTAGATGCATTCTTCTCTTTTATGGATGAATTTTCAGTACAATCTGAAAAACCCTACCACACAGAGCTTTATACCTAGGACGTAAATAAAAGGTGGTAAGGCGCTACGACCTCTAAATAAAAAATACATAAATAGATATATATTAAGGTAGAATGATGAATGTCAGAGGAATTTTGATAAAATCAAATGACATCTACAAACTCCTCATATACTGGTCCCATCTATAAAAGAAAGACCTCTCATTTTGTACGTGATAGTACTTGATGAATCCATGGGATGCGTACTAGGATAAATTGATGAATATGGAAGAAAAGAACATGCCATTTACTATTTAAGTAAGAATTTTACTAATTATGAGATAAAATACTCATTATTGGAATGAATATGTCGTGTATTGGCATAGACAACTCATAGATTAACGCAATATATGTTGTTTCATAGCACTTGGTTGATAACCAAAATGAATCTAATCAAGTACATATTTGAAAAGCCGGAGCTAACAAGAAGGATGCCCGTTCGCAAGTCCTTTTGTCTAAATACGACATAACCTATTTTGCCCAAAAGGTAATAAAAACAAGTGCCTTAGCAAAGCTTCTTGCTCATCAACACATAACAGATTATTGGGGTAATTCCATTTGACACTACAAAAAAGAGTCTAATTTCAAAGGAGTTTTATAATGGAAGTTTAAAAAATATCCCGCAAATAAACTTAAGGAACCAAGTTTTCCCTTCCATGTTTGACGAGATTTAGAGCGGCGATTTTAATTTTAATTAGTAGGGTTTCTAAAAACCCCCCTTCAAATTAAATTCCTAATACCAAAAA
>NC_029791.2:106292974-106303129 GCF_000816755.2 Arachis ipaensis
ATTGCTTAGTCCTCAAATTGTTCTTTCTTCTTCGACGATTCTTCTGACTTCACTTGGGATTTTCGAGTTCTTTGTTATTGTCGTTGCTGGCCGTTCGCGTCGCAATTGCTTGGATTCGCACTGACTACTTCGCTGTTCACGTCTTGTCTTCTCCCTTCTCTGTTCCTCAGTCATCTTCCAAAGGTATATATGTGTCAAGTGCTCTTGGGCTTTTTTATTTGTTACTATTGGCTACTTTTTGGTATTTAAGAAGTGTGTGATTTTGTGGTTCTTTTGGTTGGAAATCAGTTTGTCAAAGTTTTATCTCCAAATACTGTTATGATTGCTACACTGATGTTGTGCAGTTATTTAATTTTGTGTTCGCTAAACTTAGTTTCTACAGGTTGTATTAGGTCATAAAATATGGAAATAACAGTCATTTCTCAACTATGAAACTAGCTTTTGTGAGTAACTAGCTTGAACATGTAAGTTGTATTAGACTCACAATAACAGCAAATTGATATTGGCCTTGTTGGTATCCATGGATCAAAATCTCTAAGGTCATCCTTGCAAGTGAACCTATTTCTGAAGTGTGGAAATTGGTTAGTTCTTATGCATTATTAGTTTAGTGGTCATGATTTGATGCACAATTGTTCTTGGGGTTGACTTCGTATCTGTTCATAATGCAAAATATAAATAGATTATTAGAAGTGTATTTTAGACTTAGGCTTGTTGCCTGACAAGGATCTTTTATAAATTTATTTTAGGTTTAATTATTCTGTTGGTTCCTATAGTTTCAAAAAATTTTAATTAGGTCTCTATACTTTTTTTCCTTTTAATTAAGTCCTTGTACCAATTTATTTTTTTAATTGGGTCCCTACACTTTTTTTTCCTTTTATTTGGGTCCCTGCATCATTTTTTTAGTTGGGTCTCTATACAATTAAGCCAAACTGCTAAGAGGGACCTAATTGAAAAAAAAAAATTGGTGTAGGAATCCAATTAAAAGAAAAAAAAAAGTATAAAGACCTAATTAAAAATTTTGTGAAATTATAGGGACCAATAGAGTAATTAAGCCTTTATTTTATTCTCTTTATTTTAATAAACTAAAAGCATGCTAGTGTCACATACATTATTTAATTTGGTATGTTCATTGTGATGTTCTCCCCTGGTTTGTAAATATTGTCCTACTCACTTCTTTTATTTTCATTATTGTTGCCTTTTTTATCATAGTAGAAAGTAAGTATTTGTATTATTATTAATATTGACATTATATGTTTTGCCAGTGAAAATGTTTGATATACAATATTCAACTTGGTCAACTTTGAAGACTTCTAGCAATGCTCCACTATGTATTCCTTATTCTTTTATAGTTATTATCCTATAAAAGCTTCAATTTGGATCAAATTCTAGTTGATACTTAAATTGGATTATCACTTCTAGGTAATTTTACTTCTTTCTTTAAAACTTATTACATGATTATCACCGTTGGATTTTATATTATCATTAGGTTTCATTGATACTGTTGTATTATATTTAGCATTACTACTTTACTTGCATAGTGTGTGAGGATTCCTTTTACCTGATCTTGTGTAACTGCATGATTGGTGCCTAATGTTATTGTGCAATAACTTCTCATTATAGGTAGCTTATTCTTTGATATTGATCGTTGTTTTTCAAGAGCGTATAAATTGTCATTGTGGAATTTCGCTCAAGACTTTGTTTTGGATTGCATCTTAAGATAACCTATTTGTACCTGGTCTAATTGTCTTTTTTGCTGAAATCTTTTTTCTTTGTTAGTTTTTGGATTAGTTTTCTTTAACAATAATTAGCTCTCTGCTATAACATAATTTCAATTATAAAAATCTCAAGTTGTACGTGAAAGGTTGGGACTTTAATTAGATAGTTTCCTTTGTGTGCAGAAAATATGTGTACAAACACAATATTGAATATATTCCTTATTTTAAATTAAGTGCTTCTAAACATGTGGAGCTTTATTCTTAGTCCCTAAACAGAGGCAAGTGTTGAATTTCTAATTTTATTCTCTTTAAATTGGAATATGAGTTTGATATCAAGGATAGTGTCTGTATTGGGGTATATATAAAAATAAAATAGAAACAATTATTTTTTTTCCGTTCTCTTCTCAAACCATGGAACCAAACCTTTTCCCCTTGTGTGTTTTGTATGTCATAGCTTTATTCATTTTAGTTGAGTTATTTGAATTTTTGTTGTGTTGTTTTGTTTTGTGTGATTGATGCAAAAAAAAAAAAGATAGAAGAATGACATACTGAGAATTTTGGAAGTGTGTGTGTTGATACCGTTTTATGATAGTTCTCATAAAAGTTGAATAACGAGTTCAAGTTTTAATATGCATGTTTTAATTTTACTTATTGTGTTCTATTAAAGTTTTATTATTCTAATGTAGTTAGATGTTATCTATAATTAATTTTGAATATATTTTTCGTATTTTCTATCTCAAATTTGGAGTTGACTTATTGGATATAATATAGGTTTGAATTAGTTCTGATGGCTTTATTATTATCATTGTAAAACTCAGTTAAATAGTAATTAATAAATTAATAGTTAATAAATTAAATTATAAGTGAAGAATACTTGGAAATTTAAAATTTATAATTTGGAAGGATAAAAATATTTAGAACATAAATTAAAACGCTAATCTTAAAAGTTTTGGCCTAGAAATTGGCCAACGAGTTAAAACAAGTGAACTAGATCTATGTTGGGTCCAAACCCAAGGCTTATAAGGCTTAGACTTGAACCATTTCAGCATCCTTCCCTTCTAAACACATTTAGCAGAGAGAGAGAGAGAGAGAGCTAAGTTTTATCACCAATTTCAGTGAGTAAAGATAAGAGATACTTTTCCCATGTGTTCATTAAATTTTATGAAATCCTAGTGATTGAATATTGTGTATATTATGTGAAAATAGTATAAATTGAGTATTAAAGGCATTAAGTTTTGTCTTGCTTGCTCCCAGTTGGAATGTTGATCTTCCGTTATAAGATGCGGCTGGACACTTAGACCTTTCCGTTATATTTCGATACGTGTGTGTTTCCGCTTGCAATTTTCTTTAATTCCTTTTCAGGCTTTTCGTTTAATAATTTCTTCTAATTATATATATGTATTACAACTCCATCTTGAGTCATACTACTTTATTACCATTGACTTATAACTCGAGTATAAGAATATGAATGGTAGGATGTTACAATTATCATCATCATCATCATCATCATCATCAAAGTTCATCCTTATATTCATTTTAGAGGCTTGCTGAAATGCTAGATTTTGAAATTAAGTGATGGGTTGCAGGAAAAGAAGGAAACTTGCGTGCTTTGCTCTCCACCTTAAAATATGTATGTTCTTATTGCACACATTTTGAATAATGTGATTTTTTTTGTTAGATCCATGTAATGCCAAGAAGTATATAGTACTATAGTCTTAAATAACTTATTTATTTTTTCATTTAGAATTCTCGGGTATAAATTCTTTGAAATTGAATGGTGGAACTTTGTAATTTTGGATATACATTTTCTCACACATTTCTCATCAATCTACCACCTTTGGGCTAGATGTACATGATGCCCTTATTCTCAAACTATCTTATTGATTGTATAATTTTCAAGTGTTATTGTAACTTCTATGTGCAACTTGAATGCTTTATAAAAAGAAATAATTTTTGGTAGCCAGTGGCAATCAATAGTTTTCTGAATGTTGATTATGGATTGTTATCATTCTAAGTGGTTTCTAAAAAGGGTTTCAACATAGTTTGTGATCACCAGACTTTGTCAGTAAACAATTGTTCAATATGGATTTTGTAAAATGTGTGAACCCATACACTTTTATGTTTGTGTAGTTTTGACTTAATATTAGGCAATAAAAAAATACATTGGCCGTTTATGTGGCTTTTTGAGTGATCACATGACCTTTTAACAATTTTTAATATTATAATTTAATTTTTTTTATATTTGCTTGTAAATTTATGTGGGTGTCAAAATCTCACAATATTGTTTAAAATTTTTTCTTTTCAAAGTTATGGAGTTTTAAAACACCGCAAATATAAAAACTGATACAATTTACAGCAGACATAAAACTGCCGCAAGCGGTTTTTCAAAAATTGACACAAACCAATTGTAGGACATCTAACTGCAGGGGTTTTTGAAACCGCCGCAACAATATTTACAGGGGTCAAAAACTGCCATAAATTAAAAAAAAATTGCCGCAATAAAGCGCTCTTTTTGTAGTGTGAGTTCCGAAATGAAGACACAATGTCCTTATGCGAAAACAAAGAATCAACTAAGACAAAAAGGTGGACATTATTCTTCGATAGAGCTTAGAATGCCTTAGGTCATGGAATTGGAGCAGTATTGAAGCCCCTTGAGGACAAGCTAGTTCCTATCATAGCCAAGTTGTATTTTAATTATACTAACAATGTCGCCGAATATGAAGCATGTGTCATGGGAATTCAAACAACTATAGACTTTAATGTTAAGATTCTAGAGGTGTATGGAGATTCTGCCCATGTGATTTATCAATTAAAAGGTGAATGAAAAACTCGTGAGACCAAATTAGTACCATATCATGCTTATATTCAAGAATTAATTGAGGATTTTGATGAGATTGTCTTTAATCAAGTATCACATGAAGAGCATTATTTGGCTGATGCTTTCGCCTTGTTATCCTCAATGTTCAAAATAAGTGATAATAAAAATGTACCACTCATAAAAGTGAGAGTCCATAATTAACCTGTATATTGCCACACGATGGAATCAGACTTAGATAGAAAGCCATGGTATTATAACATCAAATGTTACCTTCAAGAACAAAAATACCCTCCAGGTGCATCTGAAAATGACAAAAGAACCTTGAGGAGATTAGCCATGGGTTTTTTCTTGAATGAAAATGTACTTTACAAGAGAAATTATGATACAGTTCTACTCAGATGTAGATGCCAAAGAAATTGAAAAACTTACTAAAGAAGAGCATGAAGATACTTTTCGAACTCATGCAAATGAACATGTCATGACAAGAAAAATACTCAGCGTCGGATACTATTGGATTACTATGGAAGTGGATTGCTTCAACCATGTGAACGATATCATAAATGCCAAATTTATGATTATAAAATTCATGTACCACCTGGACATCTAAATATTTTGACTGCACCATGGCCATTTTCTATGTGGGACATGGATATCATTAGCCCTATTGAACCAAAAGCTTCAAATAGGCACTGTTTCATCTTAATGGCCATTGATTACTTTACAAAATGGGTGAAAGCTACTTCTTATGCTTGGCCTGACTTCTTCTGGTAGTGAAATGTGTTAAGAACTTTGTCGTGATGTTAGCAAAAGAGGATATGGATCCGGAAGGCAAAGTATTGAACTAAGCTATAGTTGGTTCTGATAGTGTTACTGGGAAAGCCTTACACCAAATTGCATCACCTACTCCTTCAAGATTCATCCTTGCCTCAAAAGTATCAATGTGCTCTTGAGGATCTGACTTGCCCTTATACTTGAGATCGGCTTGTTTATCAAAATGT
The DNA here is from genome assembly GCF_000816755.2 of Arachis ipaensis. Lineage (NCBI taxonomy): Eukaryota > Viridiplantae > Streptophyta > Magnoliopsida > Fabales > Fabaceae > Arachis > Arachis ipaensis. The sequence goes on from NC_029791.2 coordinate 106,298,506, forward strand.
TTAGGTAAACGAACCTGGAGAACATGTGGAGAAAATAGAGTTTGACCCATAATCACATGCTCTTGAGCAAATGGAATCGGGCTCCTTTGCGGAGTCTGCCTCCTTTTAGATTGGGCTGAACGGGAGTCAATTCTTGCCCTCCTCTCCAGTTCACAATTTCCTCATCATGTTGAGACAAGTCTCTCCTATCTTTTTGAGGTGAGCGAGAACGGTGAATATCATCCTCCTGACGTCGAGCTCGAACCCTCTCTAGGGTCCTCCTTTCACGACTACGTTCCTGTCCTCTTGTCTTATGCCTTTGGAAATGGAACTTCCTTGATTGTGATTGCTATGCGAGTTGTCGCTCTAACTATTGCACTTGATGACATATTTCTTGCATGGCATGGACATAGTCCTCACCTAAGCCGCTAAATGGCAAATTCCAATGTTTTGAACCTCTCGATGTTCAAACCCTGGAAGAACTTGATGATGTTCTGGATTGGTAGGTGGGATAACATCAGTTTCATGTCTATCATCTTGACTTTATTGCTCCTTGAAGGGAGTGTTTATATTAATTAATGATTGTATTTTGTGGTCAGCCATAGAATGAACAGTATAGGATCTCACAGATAGCGCTAAATGTTCGTACTTTTTGCTGTGATGAGCTAATTAATGAGATTCGAAGACCCTAATCAGACAATAAGTTAGAATCAGGCCGAGAGGGTAACCTGAAAAATACTCCAATGCTTAAGCCAGTGGTGTTTTAGGTGATAGAGTGAATAGTATGTTACCTGCTGACTTTTCTTTTTTCCTTTATTACATCTTGTCGATGTAACCGTTATTAGGTATTTACTACCTTTAATGTATGTTTTTAATGCCATGATTTGACAGTTTCATGAGTTAATGACTTTAATAACATTTATATTTAACTAATCTGTAAATAATGTTAGTAAATTTTATCTTAATTTTATTACACAATGCAATTCTTTTTTAATCTTATTTTTTAATTTAAATTTATTTATTTTATACATTCTACATGTTAAATAACTTAAGATATTTGAATTTTTCACAATTTATTTTTTAATTATTAATATTAGATTTATGATTTTAAAAATAAAAACATAAATATAATTTTTTAAATCTAATAGAAAAGTGGCTGAACAGACACGATAGTGCTTATTGAGCAACTAGTGTGTGTATATATTCTACTTTTTCATTGGGACTAGTTCTTGTTTATATATCGTTATTTTATATTTTATCAAACTCTAATTTTGTAGTTACATCACAACTACTTATTTACGTGAGAACTATAAACGTTTTAATATTTTTTGTTGTGATGTTCATGAATGGTTCAGTGTATCACTAAGATTTTCATCTTTTACCATTGGGGCAAAAGTATTTTGATGGTTTGTACAAGTATTTTTGTTTCACTAATAGCTACTATTCTATATAGATATATATTTTCACGGTATCTCTTAACCCAGTAGGTCAAGGATTAATTCGCTACGGACCAATGAGTTATTGCATTATACAAGGCGCAATTCAAACTCTCAATACTTACTTAAATAGACTAGTAAACTAACCATTAGACTAACTTAAATTAATTTATATCCAAATATATTAATAATGTAATATATCATACTAATCTAAGTTTCACTGTTGTAAAAGGCACTACAAGAAAAACGCTGAGTACCGTCGGATTTAGCATCACAGAGTAGCGGCGAATTTACCGTCGGATTTACCTGCGATAACGACATCGAATTCATAAGGTTAAGTAATTACCGTCGGATTTTATTTTCCGATAGTAAATCCGACGGTAATATTTAAAGGGAAAATAAATTAATTTGGCGCGTCCTTTGCTGGCGGGTTTACCGTCGGATTTTTGTGTTATATTAGAAAATATTTTCAATTCTTGAAATCAATCTTGTGCTATTGATTATAGGAAGTACATTAGTGTTGAACTTGTTCCTCATACTTGCACTTTATTGCGATAATTTATTGTTGACTTATTGTGCTAAATTTCTGTTAATTGGTATGCTATTTGCAGACATGATGACAGGTAAAGGTGCTGCAGATCAGGCTACTGGTCATGGCCGTAGCCGTGGTCGGAGTAGAGGGAGGGTTTCTTCTAATACACCCGAAATTTCTGGATCCTCTCCCTCGACTCTGATCACCCGTTGATGCCACAGGTTGAGTGAACCAGCCGTTCATCATGGTCCCTAACCCCAACTATGTGCCTCCGTCTATGATGACAACACTACCTCCTACCACTTAGCAACCCGCATCCACGGCGACGCCGCCTCCAGCGACGTGTGTCTCGGCCCCGGAGTCCAGCCACGGAAGTGTGGCAGCTGATGCCCCTCCACCACCTCCTATCTTACAATTGAAGATTTGGCCTGATGGCGGCACGAGATAAGTATCACGTTGAGTCTCATGTATTTCCTGTTTATAGTTATCATTGAAAGTGCTTGAAAATTGCTTCTAGTTTAGTGGATTTAGGTTTGAATGCATGGTTATATTTTCCTATTTTCTGTTTATGGTTATGGCTAAAAGTGCCTGAAAAGTGATTATAGTTTAGTGGATTTAGGTTTATTTGGTTGCTTGGTTATTGTTTCCTGTTTTCTGCTTATGGTTATTGCTCAAAGTTCCTGAAAAGTGATTCATGTTTCCTGTTTACTTGATTATGGTAATTGTGGGTTGTTGTTAGGTTTGCACCGAACAACAACGCGTGTACTTAGGAGACGACCAATGTCATCAAGCTGATGTACGACCATCCATGGCCTTGCTATATGAAGATCCCTACTGAGACCAGGGAGCGATGGTTTTAGAAATGGGCGGTAAGTACTTCTTTTTTCAGTTTCAAACCTTTTTAGCTAGTTTATATCCTCTTTCTTGCTTAACTAATTTTGAAGTTTCTTTATTGCAGTTGAACTTTATATGGGACGCTGAGCACGTTCTTACCGCCAGAAAAATATTCGACCATGGAATGGGTCGACGGCTCCAGCAAATGCTGGATGATGTTCGTCAGGGACGAGACCACCAGATGTCCTGGCTTTGACCTGAAATAAAGAAGGCTCTGTTTGTTCATTGGGAGACCAATGAGGAATTCATGCATCAGTGTCTCACTAACAGAGCTAAAAGGGCATCGGCCAAGTCATCCAAGTACACCGGCAGCTCAGCAACCTTCATGAAGACTAAGGTCAGGCTAGTATGTAGTGACTTTAATTTTGTTAATAACTTAGCTATATTCTCTTGCATATCATTACTAGGCATCCTAAACATATTTTTTCAATTCAACATGTGTAGTCGAAGTCGTTGAATCGCGAGGCGACATTGGAGGAGGCGTTCAAGTACACCCATACGCTGAAGGAGAACTAAGCAAGATTTGCTGATCAGTAGTCTCAGGGCCATTGTGTGAGTACACATAATATGATATTGTGTTAACTGTAACATAATAACTTGTGTTACACATGAGTTCTACAAATAAAGACTAGAGGCTGCGACTCGGTAGTCTCAGTAGAGTGGGGATGACGCTACTGATGGCTCTGTAGCTTTAGTCGTCAATCCCGATGTGGTCTGGCGCGACACTGCCTCATCCCCGTACAAGAACTGTGTATATGGGATGAGGTCATTCTTTGCCAGCGGCCTCCGCACCTCTTTGTTGAGGCCATTGTCAGGCTCCGCCACCAGTCGAGTCCGAGGAAGGCGTGGATTTGAGGCTACAAGAGCTCTAACGCAGCCTTCACCAGCAGGCTCAGTAGCTAAATGATTATCGGGAGAGGTATCAGGAGATCCTCACTCGTGTGACGTCTACGAATGATCTCAGGCTAGAGTAGAGGGAGTCACTAGAGCTGCTTCAGCGTATGGAGGCTCAGATGGAGGTGTATCAGGTATAAATGCACGCCATTGGCATCGACCCTGCTGGTGGCACACGGACATCACCACCTTCTGCGCCGCCGACTCAAAGCCACGGGACCGACAACGATCAAGATAACGAGGAAGACTACCTGGATCTGTAGTTATTAGTGTTTTGTTTAATTGTTTGATTGTATTTATTTGATGTACTTGAGTTTTAATTTTATTTGAACATTGTATTATTTATTTTAAATAATAGATTTTCATTATTTATGAATTCAACATTAATTGTGTAAAAATTAAAATTAAAATCATAGTTATTAAACCCGGACCGGACCGGCCAGTTCGACCAAAAAATCGATGAACTGAATCCTAAACCAGTCCGAGTTAACAATTTAACCGGATAAGTATGCAAACCGGCCAAACCCGAAAAGCCTGATCAAATTCGGTCTAAATTGAGGATTGAATCGAACCGATTGACCCGCCGTCAGCACGCAACCTGATGATGTCAGCACGCGTATCACTCAAATTTCAAAAATTTGGAGTGTTGCCAACGCTGGGATTCAAACTTGAATCATTCAAGTTATAAAGGGAGCTTGCCACCACTAGGACAAGCTTACCTTTTGTATTATATTCTATCTTTTTATAAATATATTATTAACTACTAGACATATCATAATTAATAACTTATGTATTAATTCTTTTAGTCATGCAAATTTAAGATACTTTTTTATCTTTTTATTCTAATGAATAGCGTTCATATTAATTTAATTTATTTTTATTTCATATT
>NC_029791.2:106303237-106304831 GCF_000816755.2 Arachis ipaensis
CATGTTTGTCCAATAAAAAAATTAAAAGGACGATTTTAATACGAAAAAAAACGTTAAGGACGATTCTAAATCGAAAATTAGATGAGGGACGATTTTGATTTTTACGCTCAACTTTAGGGACCAAAACAGTAACCTTATTTGATATAAAAAAATAAATTTTATATAATTATTTAATTATGACCGGGTTAATCGGTTGAACCTGTGACCCACCGGTTGAACCAGTGACCCAGTGACCCAGTAGTTTTGCTGGGTCGATTGCCAGTTTGGTTTTGATAACTATGATTAAAATGGACCATTTATTTTAATTTTTTAAAAACATTGACATTACCGTCGAATATACCGTAGAAATAATTTGACGGTAATAGTGCACGAAACAAAATTTTTTGGCGCTAATAATACCATCGAAAAAATTCGCCAGTAACCAATTTGTTTTCCGAACTGGTAATCTGTCGCAACAAAAAAAATCTGACGGTAACCATTTAATTTATTTTTTTACGATAAATCCGATGGTACTCAACGTTTTTCGTGTAGTGAGGCTCTATAACACTATTCTAGTACAGTAGCTAGAATTTCAATGTAATTGTTAATTTTTTTATAATTTTAAATAAATTAATAATTTTATAAAATTTGTATTAAAATAAATAATTTTACAATTTAATTTTTATTATAATTTTTATATTTTACGTTTTTAATTTACTTTTATAATTTTACATAAAATCTTAATTTCTTTATCTTTCCATGCATTTCACTCCAATGTATATATAAAATGATAACTGCTATGTATTTTTCGAAAGATAATATGATCATTTCTTTCATATATTATTGTATAGTAGTCTGTTTTACATATTTTTAACACACAAAACACTAACACATTTAACTAATTTATGTATAATTAAAGTTTGAATAAAATTAATTTTTAAAACACTCATTAAATATGTGATAAGATTACACAAATATTTATCAAATTTGATGTTCTTTTTTATATTCTTAAGAAATATAAATAATTTATGTGATAAATCAATTGTTTATAATTTAATTTAAATATGATATTCTATATTCAAATAAAATATATAAAAAATTATTTTATGTATTGAATGCGTAGTGGAAGTATCTATACATCGAAGATTTTGTTTTTGATATTGGAGTAGCAACGGTGTTTTTTTTAAATGTGGGTTGATGTGGTGTTATTCTCAAATGTGGAACCGTTTAATTAGATAAACAGAAATCAGACCGTCCGATTTGTGAAGATACAGAAATCGAACTGATGAATTTGTGAAATCAGACTAAGGGATTTGTGACAGTACAGAAATCAGACCGAGAGATTTGTGACAGTACAGAAATCGGAGCGAGGAATTTCTGTTAAAAAAATTAAAAAATTTAAAGTATACAAATCGTACCTTCCGATTTGTGTATCTTCCACACTTTTAAAAAATACTAAAAATTATCATATTAAAGTATATTACTATTTTTACTTCCATATACAAAAAAAAAAGCGCCTCTATACATCACATGACATCACTTACTAAAGATAGCCTTAACTAGTTAACTTCTGATTTTGTATAGAAGTGAAAATGATAGCGGTACCGTTTGGTTT
>NC_029791.2:106304883-106311921 GCF_000816755.2 Arachis ipaensis
CCATAACCCCTATGGTTTCTAATCTATGACCAATATCATAGCGGTATGCTTCGTACAAAACAAAAAAGGTGTATAATACATTTGAAGTAATATAAGAATAAAATGAAAGTGGTAATTGGAACTATTTCTCTAAATTTTAGATTTTTATTTTAGAGAATAAAATAAAATCTTTTATCATGGAATGTTTTTTCATTCATCTTTTTTTTTAATCTTATTTATAAAATAAATAATAATAAATTATACTTTACTCTTTAAAATGAATTTCAAAATTTAGATGATGGAAATCCTTTTGATTTGCTTAAAAGGTTCAATAGGGCACTGAAACTAATAAAGCACACTTAGTTTTTGACTCTGTGAAAAAAATAATTAACTGCTTTAAGAAGAAAGTATGAATCAGCCTTTTTTTTTTTCCTGGACATTGATGAATAAACTTTAAAATTTCGATTTTCGAGTGATAACGAACAAATGGAAATGGCGTTATGGGCTAAGTAAGGCTCCACTGTTCCAGTTTCTTATCTTCAATAAGCCCAATAGAAAACGGAGAGCACCTCAAGCGCAGCTCAATACTGCTAATTATTAATTAAGTATCTATTAAACTCTCTTATTTTTCAGTTATTTTTATAAAAAATTCAAATATATAATTATTATTGTGATAAGTATAAATGGATGAATGTCTATTTAATATATTGTGACTTTCTTCACAATATTGAGCGGCCAACTTTTTCAAGATTGAAGGAATCAATCTTTAAGACAGATGCAAATAAATGAACTTTGAAAAGTAAGGCTTAGTACGTGTATAAATAGAGGTTTAAACCTCTGACAACACACACGATCAATAATAATGTTGTGATAAGTATTAATGTGGATGCCCATTTTCATTGAAACTCTCTTTACTAATGATGACTCTATTAAATGTAGTTTGAAAATGTTTCATTATAAATAGAGGCTTAAGCTTCTGAATGGATATACGCTACAAGCAATAACAAACCATTCTTATCTCTCTCTTCTTTCATGCACTATAATATTATAAGTTCTATTTTCTTCTCTCTCTCTTAGTATATAAGTATTAATATATAATATTAATACATTTCTATTAGTGTGAGATATTGAAGTGGTGATTATTATTATTAAAGTTATCCATTTACACATCTTTATTTTATATCTAGTACATCTTTCTTATTTATTTTACAACACGTTATCAGCACGAGACTCTAACGAAATTTTAGGAAGACTCCAGGTAACAAATTTTCATTATGTTGAAGCTCTCTCATCTTAAATTTAATGTTCTTGATATATTTCGAAATAATTATTTATCATGGATATAGTTGCTGAAATCCATCTTGATTCAATGGATCTTGAAAATACCATTAAGGCTGAAAATAATGCATCCCAAAAGGATAAAACCAAGGCCATGATTTTCCTTCGTCGTCGTCTTGACGAATGATTGAAAAATGAATATCCCACATTAAAAAATCCTGCAGATTTGTGGAAAGACATTGAAGAAAGGTACAATCATCAAAAGATGGTGATACTTCCTTAAGCCCGATATGTTAGAGAAAATTTTTTCGACCTTCCATGTCTCGAATGTGCTCCTGCAGCAGCAATATCGAGAAAAAGAATTTAAAAATATTCTGAGTTAATTTCTTGCTTTCTTGTTGCTGAACGCAACAATGAGTTACTTTTGAGAAATCATAAAGCGCACCCAGCTGGTGCCGCCCCATTTCCTGAAGCAAATGCGGCAAATTATAACCCCAGAAGAGATAAATGGCAAGGCTATGGTAGCAAGAAAAATTATGAAAGGAAAATGAATTATGTTCACAAGAAAGGATCTCACCAGAAGTGGGATAAAGAAAGGAACAATGGGCAAAATAGATCAATTGAGGATAAATACTTCCGTTGTGGTGGAAAGGGCCATTAGACACGTACCTGTTGTACCCCAAGGCACCTAATTGATCTTTATCAAGCATCCTTGAAAAAGGATGACAAAGGAAAGGAAACAAATTTTATTTCAAATGATGAGAGTTCCATCACTCATTATGATGTATCTAATATCTTTGAGAATTCTGAAGGAAATATTGGCTATTTGATCAATGATGGAATAGTTTAATATGTGAGTTTGTTAAGTATTCATGTGAATAATTTTACTGTGCATTTACTTCTACTCATTTTATTATTATTATCATTTGTTTTTAAAGAAAAATGGCAAGGACATATTATGAAGATATTTGCCTTACGGATAGTGCAAGTTCGCACATTATTCTTAAAAGTACTATATATTTTACCCATCTTGTGCCAAAAGAAGAGTATGTTAATACTATTATTGGCTCGGGTAATGTGATAGAAGGCTCCGGAGGAGCTATAATTTTGTTTCCTGGAGGAACAAAATTTGTAATAAATAATGCACTATTATCTACCATGTCTCTAAGAAACTTGTTGAGCTTTAAAGATATTCGCTGAAATGGATATCATATTGAGACTATGAATGAGGGAAATCATGAGTACTTATGTATCACAACACATGATTTAAATAAAAAGAGTTATATTAGAAAAGTTGCCCACACTTTCATCTGGGTTATATTATACTAAGATTAGTGCAATTGAATCACATGAGAGTGTACACCAGAAGTTTACTAGCCCAAATGAATTCATAACTTGGCACGATCGATTGGGTCATCCGAGAACAACCATGATGCGGAGAATTATTGAAAACTCCCATGGACATTCACTAAAGAACCAGAAGATTCTTAAAACTAGTGAATTTTGTTGTGCTGCATGTTCTCAAGGGAAGTTAATTTTAAGGCCATCACCAGTAAAGATTAGATTTGAGTCTCCTGAATTCCTAGAAAGGATTCAAGGTGATATATGTGGACCTATTCATCCACCATGTGGATCTTTTAGATATTTTATGGTTCTAATATACGCATCTTCGAGATGGTCACATGTGTGCTTATTATCTTCTCGCAACCTGGCGTTTGCGAGATTACTGGCTCAAATTATTCGATTAAAAGCACAATTTCCAGAAAATCCAATCAAAGCAATTCGTCTTGATAATGCTGGTGAATTTACTTCCCAAGCTTTTGATACTTATTGTATGGCTAATGGAATAAGTGTTGAACATCCAGTAGCTTATGTTCACACACAAAATGGGTTAGCAGAATCACTTATTAAGCGCCTCCAATTAATTGCTAGACCCTTGTTTATGAGAACAAATCTCCCAACCTCGGTTGGGGGCATGCTATTTTACATGCCGCAGCACTTATTCGTTTGAGGCCAACGAATTATCATAAGTTCTCTCCTATGCAATTAGCTTTTGGCCAGAAGCCAAATGTTTCCCATTTAAGAATATTTGGGTGTGCGATATATGTTCTCATTGCACCACCTAATCGCACCAAAATGGGACCCCAAAGAAAATTGGGGATATATGTTAGATATGATTCTCCCTCTATAGTAAGGTATCTTGAGATACAAACGGGTGATGTATTTAAAACCCGGTTTGCGGATTGTCATTTTGATGAATCAAAATTTCCAATATTAGGGGGAGAGAATAAGCTTCCTGAAAAGGAACTTAATTGGAATGCATCATCGTTGATGCATTTAGATCCTCGATCAGGGCAATGTGAACTAGAAGTTCAAAAGATTATACATTTGCAAAGAATAGAAAATGAATTGCCTGATGCATTTTTCAATACAAAGAGGATAACCAAATCTTATATACCAGTGAAAAATGCCCCAATTCGAATTGATGTCCCAGTAGGACAAGTAGTCACTAAAGCAAATTCATGCCAGAAGCGTGGCAGGGCGGAAAATGTCCCAATTCGAATTGATGTCCCAGTAGGACAAATAGACACTGAAGCAAATACACGCCAGAAGCATGGCAGGCCTGTCGGTTCCAAAGATAAAAATTCTCGAAAGCGAAAAAAGGTAAATACTATTCCTGTTGAAAAAGACATAGTAGAGACACCTGCAGTTGTCCAAAATTCTGATATAGTTTTAACGCTAGAAGACGTTCAGGTACCTGAAAATTGTGAAAATGATGAGATCTCGATAAATTATGTCTTTACAGGAGAGAAATGGGACTGAAATAAGACAATTGTCAATGAAATATTTGCATATAATGTGGCATTAAATATCATGCATGAAAGTAAGGATCTTGAGCCAAGATCAGTCGAAGAATGTCGACAAAGAAATGATTGGCCAAAATGGGAAGAAGCCATGAAGGCTGAATTAGACTCACTTGCAAAACGTGAAGTCTTTGAACCTGTAGTTCGTACACCTGAAGATGTAAAACCTGTTGGATACCAATGGGTATTTGTGAGAAAACAAAATGAGAAAAATAAAGTTGTGCGCTATAAAGCCCGACTTGTGGCACAAGGTTTTCCACAAAGGCCCGGTATAGATTATGAAGAAACGTATTCCCCTGGATGCGATAACATTGCGTTATTTGGTCAGTTTATCTGCATATTATAAACAGCATATGCATTTAATGGATGTGGTAACAGCCTACTTATACGGCTCATTAGATCGGGATATCTATATAAAAGTCGCTGAAGGACTAAAGATATCTAAACCATCCAGTGAATATTCGCAAGGGTTATACTCAGTTAAATTGTAAAGATCTTTATACGGTCTAAATCAATCTGGACGAATGTGGTATAATCGTCTTACTGAGTATCTGGCCAAAAACGGATTCAAGAATGATGATATCTGCCCCTGTGTTTTCATAAAGAAATCTGCATCTGGATTCATTATAATTGCTGTGTACGTTGATGATTTAAATATCATTGGAACTTCTGAAGAGATTCCAACAATTATAAAAACTCTAAAAGAAGAGTTTGAGATGAAAGATCTTGGAAAGACTAAATTTTGTCTCGGCCTGCAGATCGAGCATACAAAAGATGGGATCTTTATTCATCAAACAACATACACAGAAAAGATCTTAAAGAGATTTTATATGGATAAGTCACATCCATTAAGTACCCAATGATTGTAAGATCTTTAGATGTGGAAAAGGATCAATTCCGTCCTAAAGAAGAGAATGAAGATATCATTGGTCCTGAAGTACCATATCTTAGTGCCATTGGAGCGCTAATGTATCTTGCTAATAATACATGACATGATATATCATTTGTTGTGAATTTACTAACAAGATATAGTTCCTCTCCAACCATAAGACATTGGAGTGGAATCAAACAAATCTTTCGATATCTTCATGGAACGGTTGATATGGGATTGTTTTATCCATATGGATCCAAGTCACAACTAGTTGGCTATGCAGATGCTGGATACTTGTCTGATCCACATAAAGGGAGATCTCAAACAGGATACTTATTCACATATGGTGGAACGGCTATATCTTGGTGGTCCACGAAACAGACAATTGCTGCAATATCTTCTAATCATGCCGAAATACTAGCAATTCATGAAGCAAGTCACGAGTGTTTTTGGCTCAGGAGTTTGATCCAATATATTCTGTCATCATGTGGACTGATTGATCATAAGATAGCTCCAACTGTCTTGTTTGAAGATAATACAGCATGCATTGCTCAACTTAAAGGCGGATACATCAAGGTGATAGAACAAAGCATATTTCTTCCAAATTCTTCTTCACTCATGATCTTCAAAATCAAGGGACAATTGATGTCCAACAGATCCGCTCAAATGACAATCTAGCAGATTTATTTACAAAGTCACTCCCAAAATCATCCTTTGAAAGATTGTACATGAGATTGGGATGCGCCGATTTCGAGACATCAAATGATGTCGACAAGAGGGGGAGACTGTACTCTTTTTTCCTTGGTCAGGTTTTTTCCCATTGGGTTTTTCTTGACAAGGTTTTTAATGAGGCAGTCCCCATCACAAAGGATATTGTACTCTTTTTCCTTCACTAAAGTTTTTTTTCCCACTGGGTTTTTCTTTAGTAATGTTTTAATGAGGCATATTCCTAAATGGCCATCCAAGGGGGAGTATTGTGATAAGTATGAATGGATGGATGTCCATTTACTATATTGTGACTTTCTTCACAATATTGGGTGGCCAACTTTCTCAAGATTGAAAGAATCAATCTTCAAAACAGATGCAAATAAATGAACTTTAAAAAGTAAGGCTTAGTATGCGTATAAATAGAGATTTAAACCTCTGACAACACACACGATCAATAATAACAAATATTCTCTCTTTATACTGAATACTTCTCTCTCTCTTTATATACATTATATAATATCTAATATTAGTAATACATATAGGAATTATTGTTATTGAGCTAATTATATTAATATTAGAGTCTTCTATTTATTTACCGTGGATAATTTTGATTGAGTGTGGTTTAAATGTTTGACGATATTTATTTCTGGATAAAATTAAGTGAGTTTCGGATGTGTCTAAAATATATTTTGTGTGCTACTATATATGTTATTTTGAATGTTTCTTGAAGATTTGATGTAGTATTATTTTGTATATTGGTTAACACAAGCTTATTCATTTTTCAGATGTATTTCGAAAATATTATTATATTTGTTATTAATGGTCCAAAGTTAAAGTAACTTGCTTTATTAATTTCGGTCCCGCTACGTTACCAACAGCATATTTGCCAACTTCTGCCAACTCTTATTTATAATTGTGTTTCATGGAAGTGTCTTCGTAGATGTGTTTAATAAAAATGTCTTTTTTATGATTGTGTTTAATAAAAGTGTCTTTATAGATATATTTTTTAGATGTGTCACCTTATATATGTATTTAAAATATAATAATTAATTATTGTTGACAATAAATTGGCAGATAATATATTGGTACTCTATACTTTTTCTATTAATTTATAGTCCTAATAATAAATTAAAATAGGTCTTAATAATGGATATTTACTAAGAGTTATAGATAATAAATTTTAATAAAAATATAGTAATTTTTTTTAAAAGTTTTCATGTATTGATCAATGCATGAGTAACAAACGATTAACGATGAAGGCTGTGGCACAGCAATGCATGTGTTACTTGCGATGCATTAACTCATTAAGTGGGCTCGGAAATTAAAGAAAAGAGCAGC
>NC_029791.2:106312088-106312955 GCF_000816755.2 Arachis ipaensis
AAAGAAAAAAAAAAAAAAAACACATTCAAGTTTAATACGGTGCATTTGCCTTAGCGCTAGTTATATCAAATGATGAATACTTATTATAAAGTTATCTGGTTTAACCTTTTTTGATGAATATTTCAGACACTCAAATCCAGAGAGAGTAATAAACTAATAATAAATATCAACATACACAAAATTAAAGTATTCAATGATGACTGAGCAATGAATCAAACAAGAATTGTTGTGTGTTGTCCGAATACACGGTTGAAATTGCTTAACGGGAGAAATCCTTTATATGCTCTCATCCGCGAAAAATAAAAGAAGAAAAGAAAAGCTACACCTTAGAGATGAAAGGCCATATAGAATCTTTCTTTCAAGCTAGCTAGACTCAATAAAAAAAAGTAAAAAAAGAAAGAAGATAAGAATATGACAAGTGAAAATTGCAAAAGGCCACATATATTTATTTTGGTAACAGCCAAATGACTTTATATGCTTTGTAAAAATGGGCTCCATAAAGTGTTGGGAAGGAAGCCTGAGAATCTTCTTATTAATCTCGTCATAACCAAACTAAGAAAATAATTTAAAAGTCATAAGATGCAAGAATAATACAATGAATGACGTCATTATTATATATACAAGTCGGTATCATTGTTATTATATAATAAAGGCCCAAAGGGGGGTAGTACTGTATTAAAATATTAGCAGTGGATCGGACATTATTTGACACTAGGGACTGACTGTTTGGAACTGGAAAAAGAGATGTTCAACTTGATGATGATGAACGTGGACACACAGTTACGGTAGGAAAACGGAGGAGTATATACGAAATGCATTTGTATTATTAAATTGATGAATGCTAAGGTTGCGTAAAAGGTGGTATCT
>NC_029791.2:106312987-106316735 GCF_000816755.2 Arachis ipaensis
GTGGCTAGTCATATAAAAATGACTACAGTTATCTTCGCATGAAAATGCATATTTAACATTGACATCTATTATATTACGGTTTAATAAAAGGTTGGTTTATTTTTTAGGAACGGTTAAATTATAATATAAGAGAAAAAATTGATTAGTTCAATTTGATTCAAATAAATCACTACTTTTTAAAACTAGTGTTATCTGATCTTTGCATGAAAGTTGGTTTATTTTTAAGGAGCGGTTAAATTAGAATATAAGGAAAAAATTGAGTTGTTCAATTTGATTCAAATAAATGATATCCGTCCCCCCGTCTCAACTTCATCCGAACAGCTGGGCTTCGATCCGCTGCTTCGAGATGGTCTGCGAGTACTTAGAGCTACCGGCGTCGGTGGACGTTTTTCTTTTTTATTTCAACCTTACCAACCCCTCCAAACAGGGGAAAGCAAGAAAAGGGTTTCTTTCTTTCCGTGTTGCCCAGGGTAGGAAGATTTTTAGCCTTTTTGAGGATTCCTACCATGGTTTTAAGGATAAGTATTTCAAGGTTCGTCCCGTCAAGGGTCGCCATCCCTTTTGGTTGTCGTTAGAGGGGGAGCGCCTTATCCAGACTTACTGGAGCTTTGGCGCGGGGTCGAATCCTTTTGTGAAAGTGTCGTACAAGAGGTTGTCGGCTGTAGATAAGCAGATAGCGAACGTTCTTCTTACTATCTTTGAAAAGAATCCCGTGAACCCCCACCTTCTCATGGGTGAACGGGAGGCCGGCCGGAGCTATATTCGTGAGTTGCTTTTCTTATTTGCCTATGTTGTTTGTCGGTTTGATGACTAACGTTCTTGTTGTTTATCGCAGTGGAAATGTCTGCCACCGTGACCGGTCTTGAGAATCTGATGAAGACCTTTTTTGATGCTAGTGATGATGAGAATGCCGAAGAGAAAGACGCCGGCAAGTCGGAGGGTCCGTCAGGGGAAAATGAGGGCCAGGCTTCCCCTGCTCAGGATACCGAAACGTCGGGAAAGCAGGGCTTAGGGGGTCAGGCTTCCCCTTCCCATGAGGAGGGACCTGCTGACGGGCAGGCGACTCTCACCCCTCAACCGGATAGCGACGTGGAGCTTATTCACACTCCTAAGAAGCGAAAGATGTCTTCTAGCCCGGAAGGGGCCCTTACCGTAATGGAGAGGAATTTTGATGCTTCCAAGTTCATTGACTCCCAACTGATACCCGGGACAGAAGAGCATTTTCATGCAACCGAGCTGTCTGGGCAGGCGAGGTGGATGTATCGCACCCTGCTTCGTGGGGCCGTGATAGCTCGGAAGGCCGAATTTGAGTTATCCGGTATGGAGGCGCTTCGGAGGAAGCTTGAGTCTTCTGTTAAGGCGAACAATGACTTTAAGGCTCAAGTTGAACTCCTCCAGGGTCAGCTGTCTGAGATGGGGGGAAAGCTTAATGCTGCTGAGGAGAAGTTGTCGTTTGTCGCGGAGAGGCTGAAGGCGTCCGATGAGACCGTGGCCCGACTTCTTGAGCGTGAGATGACATTGGAAGGTCAACTGAACGCCGCTCAGGGTCGGGTTGTCGCCTTGGAAAAGGAGCGGGAGCAGGCTGTCTCGGAGGCGAAGGCCGCTAAGGCAGAGGCCGTTGACCTTAAGAAGAAGCTCAAGGTGGCCAAGGAGCAAGGGAAGAATGCCATATTGATGACCGAAGATGCCCTGAAGGCTCAGCTGAAGATTGCTGCTCCTGATTTCGAGACGTCGTCAATTGGTGTTTTCAAGACTATCCAGGACGGGAAAATTGTTGATATGCCGAGGAAATGAGGTCTCGTAACTTAGGATTTTTTGTAATGCGTTTGCTGAACAACCTGTCGATACTTTGTCGTTTTGTTTTCCTTGAACAATTTACTTGTCCGTTCCGTATTTTGACGCTTTATAAGTTATCGTCGTTTGATTGCTATGATTTTTGCTTGTTTCATTATTTTGTTGTGTTGTCGTTATCGTGTTACTGTTTATTTTGGGCGGGCTTATTTCTTGTGCCCGTTTCGCCGTTTTCGCATTTGGCAGCAGTTCGGACCGATTCGGTCGCGTAGTCGTCGAATTGGTTGAGGCCTATGAGCCGTCTGGCTCCCGGGGTGATCAATCCCGGGGTGCCGTTTTAGGTTTTGGTCGTGAGAAACAGGTATGAAATAAGAAAGTTTTAACAAGTAAAAAATTTGAACAAGTGAAAATTACTCGTTAGTTGGGCAAGTATTTGACAGAGTAAGTAAACAAGATGAATTAATCATGTGGACAGGGCAAATATTGGCTATTTGGCTAGACTCCCTGGTCGGTGAGCCGGTGGGTCAGGAGTAGAACCTCTTTAGGTTACCTGCATTCCATGTCCTGGGTACTTCCTTGCCATCAAGTTTTTCGAGTTTGTAAGCGCCCTTGCCGAGTACCTCCCTTACCCTGTAGGGACCTTCCCAATTTACCGCCAGCTTGCCTTCCCCTGGGGTCGGGACGCCGATGTCGTTGCGTCGCAGGACGAGGTCCCTTTCTTCGAAGTCTCGTTTGAGGCCTTTTGCGTTGTAACGCAGGGCTATTCTTTGTTTCAGCGCTGTTTCTGTTAGGTGAGCCATTTCCCTTGTTTCCTCGATCAGGTCTTTCTCGACCGCTTCGCTCATGCCCGCGAGTAGTAGTCGGGGGCTTGGTTCGCCGATTTCGACTGGTATCACCGCGTCGACCCCGTATGTTAGGCGAAAGGGGGTTTTCCCCGTGGCGCTTTGTTCGGTTGTCCGGTAGGACCATAAGACGGAGGGGAGTTCGTCGGCCCAGTTTCCCTTCTTGCTGTCTAGGCGCTCCTTTAGACCAAGAAGGATGACTTTGTTTGCGGCCTCTACCTGCCCGTTTGTTTGGGGATGTTCTATTGAGGAGAACTTTTGCTTTATCCCCAGGCCAGAGAGGAATTCCATGAACTTCTTGTCGGTGAACTGGGTCCCATTGTCCAAGATAACGACCTCCGGGATGCCGAAACGGGTTATCACCTGCCTCCACATGAACTTCCGGCAGTTGGAGGACGATATCGTGGCTTGCGGCCTCGTTTGTTTGGGGATGTTCTATTGAGGAGAACTTTTGCTTTATCCCCAGGCCAGAGAGGAATTCCATGAACTTCTTGTCGGTGAACTGGGTCCCATTGTCCAAGATAACGACCTCCGGGATGCCGAAACGGCCGAAACGGGTCGGTATAGTAGACAATGAGGTATTTGACTTGTCCTGGGCCGACCGGGAAGGGTCCCAAGAGGTCGACTCCCCATTGTGCAAAAGGACGTGTAGGACGTGTAGAGCTTAGCTCGGAGGCCGGTGCCTTGTGGAAGTTGGCGTTTTGTTGACACTTCGTGCATTTTCTGACGAATTCCTTTGAGTCCTTCATCATTGTCGGCCAGTAGTATCCTGCTCGGATGAACTTCCTTGCCAGGGCTTTGCCCCCGATGTGATGTCCGCAACACCCTTCGTGGACTTCTCTAAGCACGTAGTCCGTTTGGTCGGGGTGCAAACACTTCAATAGGGGCTAGCTGAGTCCCTTTTTGAATAGTTGTCCCTGTATGATTGCGTATCTGGCCGCCTCCCTTCTTAAAGCTTTGGCCGCCTTCTCATCTTCAGGCAACTTGCCGAGTTCCAGGAAGTTGGTAATGGGGTCCAGCCATGAGGGGCTCGACTCCGTCAGGTGGAGGGCGACCGTTGGTTCCTTCACCATGCCTTGGATGAGCGACCGGTTACCCGATCCTGGCTTTGTGCT
>NC_029791.2:106318369-106335145 GCF_000816755.2 Arachis ipaensis
TGTTCTATTGAGGAGAACTTTTGCTTTATCCCCAGGCCAGAGAGGAATTCCATGAACTTCTTGTCGGTGAACTGGGTCCCATTGTCCGAGATAACGACCTCCGGGATGCCGAAACGGGTTATCACCTGCCTCCACATGAACTTCCGGCAGTTGGAGGACGATATCGTGGCTAGTGGTTCAGCCTCCACCCATTTGGTATAGTAGTCAATGGCGACAATGAGGTATTTGACTTGTCCTGGGCCGACCGGGAAGGGTCCCAAGAGGTCGACTCCCCATTGTGCAAAAGGACGTGTAGTCGTTAGCGAGCTTAGCTCGGAGGCTGGTGCCTTGTGGAAGTTGGCGTTTTGTTGACACTTTGTGCATTTTCTGACAAATTCCTTTGAGTCCTTCATCATTGTTGGCCAGTAGTATCCTGCTCGGATGAGCTTCCTTGCTAGGGCTTTGCCCCCGATGTGGTGTCCGCAACACCCTTCGTGGACTTCTCTAAGCACGTAGTCCGTTTGGTTAGGATGCAAACACTTCAATAGGGGCTGGCTGAGTCCATTTTTGAATAGTTGTCCCTGTATGATTGCATATCTGGCCGCCTCCCTTCTTAAAGCTTTGGCTGCCTTCTCATCTTCAGGCAACTTGCCGAGTTCCAGGAAGTTGGTAATGGGGTCCAGCCATGAGGGGCTCGACTCCGTCAGGTGAAGGGCGACCGTTGGTTCCTTCACCATGCCCTGGATGAGCGACCGGTTACCCGATCCTGGCTTTGTGCTCGCCAGCTTCGACAAAAGGTCTGCTCGTGTGTTCTTTTCTCTTGGAACGTGCTGGATAATGACCTCCTGGAACTGGCTTGTCATTTGCTTAACCTTTTCCAAGTACTTTTGGAGGAGGGGGTCCCGGGCTTGGTAGCTTCTGTTTATCTGCGAGGTGACGACTTGGGAGTCGCTGCATACTTCGACCCTCGTCGCCCCGACTTCCCGAGCCAGCATTAGTCCGCCTAGGAGAGCCTCATATTCTGCTTGGTTGTTCGACACGGGGAACTCGAATTTGGTCGATTGCTCATAGATGACCCCTGCTGGGCTTTCCAAGATGACCCCTGCTCCTCCGGACGTTTGGTTGGAGGCTCCGTCCACATGAAGCCTCCACCGTGTGCCCGTTTCCTCGGGAGGGTCGCCCGTCACCTCCACCAAGAAGTCTGCCATTGCCTGGGCCTTGATTGCGTGTCGGGGCTCATACTGTAGGTCATATTGTGAGAGCTCGATGGCCCAGGTCATCATCCTGCCAGCCAAATCAGGTTTTTGCAGTATTTGCCGAATCGCCTGATCTGTCCTCACAACTATACGGTGACTCTGGAAGTATTGTCTTAACCTTCGGGAGGATACTAGGAGTGCCAGCGTCAGTCTCTCCAGTTTGCTATACCTCAACTCTGGTCCCTGGAGTGCCCTGCTCACGAAGTAGACGGGCTGTTGAGTCCTTGCTTCTTCTGTAACGAGGACCGCGGCAAGCGCTTCCTCGGTTACTGATAGGTAGAGGTAGAGTGGTTCTCCGGCTCTGGGTTTCCCGAGGACTGGTGGTGCCGCCAAGATTTGCTTGAAGTGGTTGAATGCCTCTTCGCATGCTGGTGTCCATTCGAACGTCATTCCCTTTCTCATTAAATTGAAGAAAGGCAGGGCTCTTGCTGCCGATGCGCCGAGGAAACGGGACAAAGCTGTCAATCTCCCAGCAAGTCTCTGGACGTCTTTGATGCTACCCGGACTCTTCATTTGAAGGACCGCTTGGCATTTTTCGGGATTGGCTTCCACTCCTCTTTGAGTGATCATGAAGCCCAGGAACTTTCCGGCCTCCATGGCGAACGCGCATTTGAGCGGATTAAGCCTCATGCCGTGTTGTCGTAGGGACGAGAAAACGTTGTTAAGGTCGCTCAGGAGATCGTCAGGTCGGGCAGTCTTTGCGAGTATGTCATCTACATAGACTTCCACTGTTTTGCCCAGGAGTTCGCTGAATATCTTATTCATCAACCTTTGGTATGTGGCTCCTGCATTTTTTAAACCAAATGGCATTACCTTGTAACAATAGATGCCCCCTGGCGTTATGAACGCCGTTTTTTCCTCGTCGGGTCGGTGCATCGGTATCTGATTGTACCCTGAGTAGGCGTCCATGAAGCTCAGGTATCTGTACCCTGCCGCCGCGTCGACAAGCGCATCAATATTAGGTAGGGGGTAGCAGTCCTTGGGACAGGCCTTGTTGAGGTCAGAGTAGTCCACGCACATCCTCCACCTCCCGTTGTGTTTTTTAACTAGAACCACATTTGACAACCAGGTCAAGTAATCCAGTTCCCGGATGAATCCCGCTTCTAAAAGGCTGGCCGTTTGTTTGGCTACTTCGTCCGCCCTTTCCTGTGACATTTTCCTCCTTCTCTGGGCCACTGGTTTGGCTCCTGCCTTTACAGCCAGGTGATGGGACATGAGCTGGGGGTCTATTCCTGGCATGTCGGCAGGTGTCCAGGCAAAGAGGTCGGCATTGGCCCTGATCATCTCCATCAAAGGCTCCTTTATTCCGTGCGGGAGGTTTCTGTTTATGAATGTGAATTTATCGTCCTCCTCGCCGACTCTGAACTTTTCCAGGTCTCCTTCTGGCTCTGGTCTGGGTTTGTCGTCTACCCTGGCGTCCAGGTCGGCCAGGAAAACCCCTGACGCTTCCTTGGATTTTTTCCTGAGAGAAAGGCTGGCGTGGTCGCAAGCGACCGTCGTTTCCAAGTCGCCCCGGAGGGATCCCACGGATCCGTCATCGGTGATGAACTTCATCACCAGTAGTTTCGTACTGATAGCTGCCCCCAGGTCGTTAATGGTCTTTCTCCCCAGGATGATGTTATAAGCCGTCGAATCTCGTAATATTACAAAGTCTTTCATGATTGTCCTCCGTCTTTGCCCTTGTCCCACAGAGGTCGGGAGTGTGATGATTCCATCTGGCTTGATGAAGTGGTCTCCTAACCCTACCACACCGTGCTGGTGGGTCGTCAGGTCGGAATCTCTTAATCCCAAGGCATCGAAAACGTTTCGGAACATGATGTTTGAGTCTGCCCCCGTGTCTACCAGGATTCGTTTGACGAGGCCAGTTCCGACCCTAGCCGTAATGACCATGGGTGGGCTTTCCGGCACCTCGTCAAACCATTGGTCCTCCGGGCCGAAAGAGATAGGTGGGAGACCTTTAAGACTTCTAATAGGTGAGGTGGAGACCGCTAGGACCTTGGCATCTTTCTTCTGTGCCGATTTCGACCTCGGGGCGGTATTCCTGGCCGTCACCACGTTTACCACCGTGAGACCGTGGTCGTCTCCTTCTGGTTCTTGTCGTCGTCTTGTTGGTCGGGATCTGTCTTCGTTGTCATTGTCCCGGTTGCGTCTCCTTGGTTCCCTTATAAGGTGGGAGAAGTCGGCGAGTTTGCCGTCCCTGATAGCTTGTTCGAGGGCATCCTTTAGGTCAAAGCAGTCTTGGGTCTTGTGCCCGTAACCCTTGTGATACTCGCAGTAGAGGTTCTTGTTTCCTCCCGTCCTGTCCTTCAGTGGTCGGGGCTTCGAAAGTATTCCCTTTTCTGCTATCTGTTGGTAAACTTCAGTGATTGATGCCGTGAGGGGGGTGTAGTTGGTGAACTTCCCAACTCGGGGGAACGGTTTGGGTGGTTTACTCGGACCGCCGTCCCTGGCGTGTTCCTTTGGTCTTTCTCTGGCTTCGAAGTGCCGGGATTGGTTATAAGCGGGCTGCCGTTTATTGGCAGCCACGACCCGGCTGACTTCCTCGTCATTGATGTATTCTTTGGCCACGCACTGGATCTCTTGCATTGTCCAGACGGGCTTTGTGGTGAGGTGTTTCCTGAAGTCCTCATTCGAGAGTCCGTTCGTTAGACACAAACTTGCCACTGAGTCCGTCAGACCGTCAATTTCCAAGCACTCGTCATTAAAACGGTCCAAGTACTTCCTGGTCGGCTCTCCGGGTCTCTGTGTTACCCCCAACAAATTAATCGGGTGTTTGGCTTTGGCAATCCTGGTTGTGAACTGAGCCAAGAAGGCGTGGCTGATGTCGGAAAATTGGGTCACCGAGCCTTGCGGGAGGTTGTTAAACCATCGTATTGCTGGGCCCGCTAAGGTGACTGGGAATGCGCGGCATCTGACCTCATCTCCCACCCCTTCTAGGTTCATCCTGGCCTCAAAGGCCGTCAAGTGTTCCAGGTGGTCTTGCGTTCCGTCATATTTCATGTCTGTCGGTTTGTCGAAGTGTTTTGGTAGTCGGACCTCAAGTATAGAGCGGTGGAAAGGGGTCGCTCCTATTATGACGGGTCCTCGGGTAGTTCTTCTCGACTCATTGTTCTCGCGGTGGGCTTCCTCGTCGCCCCTGTTAGACGCGCGTCGCCTTTCGTGTCGGGCGTAGATGATGGGGTCGCGACTTCTCCTTCTGGGGCGTACTCGCCCCCCAGTGCTCTCCGACTCGTACTGAGGGCTCGGCGTGCGCCTCGAGCGGCTCCTCGAACGGGAACGGGTGGGGCTCCGTTCTGGGGAGCGTTGGTCGCGCTCTCTTTCTGCTAGCCGGCGCTCTAAGTCCTGCATTCTATGGCGTAGTTCTTGCATTATCCTGGCGTGGTTATCGCCCGTTCCCCCGAAGGGGCGTCTCTCGTGAGTCTGCGTCGCATCCCTCGGGGGCGACCGTTGCTGTTGCCGGGATTCCGTCGCGACGGCACCTCCCCCGAGTGTGGGAGGCGCTACCTCGGAACCTGTCCCAGTCTGGACCAACACGAAATCCATGAACGATTTTCCCCACAGACGGCGCCAATGTTCGGTAGGCCGGGTACCGGACGGTTCGGGTTAGGATCCTGAGGTCAACGCTTCGGTTGGTGGAGAAGCTCGTCTGGTCGTAGTTCCCTGGTCCCGGGTGAGCGAGGTCCCGAGCACTTCGTATGGAGAGGGGGATGCCACCTGCAAAGACACTCCGACGCCCTTGTCAGAATATGTGCAGGCGGTGGGGAAAATGGTGTGTGAATGTGACGTACCTTGGGGGGAGAGCCAGTCTCCCCCTTATATACATGTCAGTAGTGGGCCCCCCTTCAATGGCCAGGCCCATACCATCAAGGGCGCTGTCCTTCGGCTGTGTGCAAGCCGTACGGGACGCGTGTCCGGGTCGGGGGAGGGCGCAGTACTGGGCCGGCGAGAACTCGGGTCGGGTTGACCCGCGTAAGTTTGGGCCAGGCCGTAACAGTGCCCCCGACGCGTCAGTGATGGCCGTGGGGGCCATTGGTGGCGCGTGATGTTCGCACTCGTGCGTTGTCGTCTGGTCGGCTGATCGTGGGAGGGACGCGTCTCTTGCGCGCGTGTCTCTTGATTTGCTGTGGCATCTGTTTGCCGTTTCGTTCTCCGCGCTGGGCATTTAATGCTCATAATGATTTGAAAAAACCCGTGCGCAAAGACAATCTTGCCCCTGCTTCCTTTCGCGCTTTTGGGGGTGGTTTTTAAAAGATAGATTCTTCCCAAAAGTAGTTTAATTACCACCTATTTTTTATTTTGTAATGTATGTGAATATTCATGCATGTGTTGCTGCTGGATCGATATTGGAAGAATATATATATATAGTAATGTGAAGCCAAAAAGTATGGATTTTATTTAGTTTACATTTTTCAACCTAGCTAGCTCGCTTTTTAGTTTGATTATGACTCCGAAAAAAAAAATTTAATAGAAAAGTATAGATAGATAATAAAAATACTAAATAATATAAATCATGGATATATCGAATGTTCATTTCACTAAGTGTACGAATAGTTATTCTAATATTAAGATTTAGGTGAATAATTTAAAAATATAATATATTTTAATTTAATTAATCAAAAAAATTATTGATTACTTAACATAACCTTTTGCCAATACAACACATACACATCCTACTCACACATACATTAGATGCTCTCTTTTTACCAAAAGAAACTCGAACCCATGTGGCATTTTTATTAGGAGGCAAATGTATTCACCATTGGAACAAGTCTCAGCCACACCAAAAACATCACAATTTAAATTCATGGAAAACTGCTTGCGACTGCCATGCATTTTAATTTATAAAATAGCCCATGCTGTTATACTAAATTGCAGAGACCATGCTGTTACAGTGTTACTACGTATGTTAATATGCTATGTTTTTATCACCTTTATGCTTTTGACCCAGTTTGGCTGACAAGACAAGAAGAGTCTCTTATTATTAATTATTATGTTTTAGAATTCAAATTTGTAGATAGCATTACAAAGAAAAACTTAGTCGATATAGACCACAATACTTTATTTTATGATGATTGATCACCTTTTGGTATGAGGAGGAAATTAAAATGAATAAAGAAATATGTATATATTAATAATGAAAAAACCCGTGCGCAAAGACAATCTTGCCCCTGCTTCCTTTCGCGCTTTTGGGGGTGGTTTTTAAACAGTTTTTCTCCCCATCCACCCCCCCACTCTCACTATTTCCAACTCTTTTTCTCCCTAACATCCAAAGCTTTCTGTGCGAACTTCCTCTTGCTCCATCTTTCAGTCCAGATTTCGTTCATCATTCCAGGTAATCTTCTGGTTTCTTTTTTCTGGTATCTGTGTTATGTTCTGTTGTTGTGTGACTTGCTGTTTGCTTTTGTTGCATGGTTTATTTTGTTGAGAGGTTTTTCCAGTATTGGGATAGGTGAGTTAGGGAAGGGGTACCATTCCCGGATAGGCTTTTTTGGGTGGTTTGTAAGGTAGGCGTAGTTTTTAGTCGTATCTGGTCATGATTGAGTTGAAAAGGTGTAGTTTCTGAGTTTTTTCGGGCTCCCGACCTCATAGACTAACGGAGTGGTACCCCGCTGTAGGTATGCCTCGCGTTGTCTCCCGGTCTTCCGGATCTGCTGCGGCTTACGACCCGTATGCTAAGGGAGAAAAAAGTGTTAATAAAAAGAAAAGTGGGGGTAAGCTTGCCCATACTCTCTGATCTGATAGATCTCACATTCTCCTCCATCTCTTTTCGTCTGATGTGATGAACCTTTGCTTTTGTGGGCCTAATTCAGCAAATAATATTTTATATCACTTCATTTGCTGGATCAATACAACACACCTTTTTAATCATACACTACTTAATTTTTAGCATATATTTTTGGCTCTCTTGCATGCTTTGCCCTCTGGTTTTCAGGAAAGTAAATGACTTTTATATGTACACTATAACATTTTAAGTTTTAGGTCACGGTTTTTTTTTTGCCACCTTTAAAAACCATGATAATCCTCTATGGTCGAAGTTTTTAGCCGTGACCTGAAAAAAAAAATTTGGTCACTATTTATTTAAAAATCGATACTGTTTTTGTGGAGATTGGCCGGTGTATAACTCGCCTGTCAGTGAATACTTGTAAGCTTTTTGTCAGGATGAGGTATACGTCAGCAAGGAGAGAACACGGGGGTGGATACCTGTAAAAGACACTCTGACATTCAAGTTAGTATGTGAGTAATAAGCTCTACAGAATACAAATTGTATAGAACAATCTTCTTACCACTTCCTTTAAATCTGAAAATGAGAAGTAACTGTTATGTCTCTAAGTAATAATATTTTAAGTGGAGAGTAATAGCATACCTGACGTTTTGATATTCGTTTGAATGTCAGTTATTGGCAGCTGATCTATAACGTTTTATGGCCGAGTTATAACTTGTAACCGATATATAACGGTCGTATCACAGCCCCCAAACTTGACCTGGTGATATTTTGATGAAAGAGGTTGAGCTTTTATAACTCGGCATTTTGATAAGGATATAGAACCCCCAATTCAACGTGTTTTATTAAAATAAATTTAAAACAACTAGATGTAACAGTTGTATTTTTCTTGGAAAAAAGAAAAAAGAAAATAAAGGGTTTTGTTATTAAAAAGTGTCTACAATTTCCAAAGTTATTTATTACCATTGGTTGTTTGAGAAACAATAGCTGTGATGTGCTTGGAACTGAAAGGCTTTTATTAAATGCTTGCTAAAGCATTTTGGAATCCTGAAAGTTTTAACTAAAACAAGTTTAGTTTTGTTGAAACGTGTTTTTGAAGATTACAAGATGAGTAAAAGAGGTTAGTTCACTCTCATTTCTGTTTCTAATTATTTTCGCTCGCTTTCTTCTTTTCTATTCTTGGGTAACAATGGGTGAGAAAAAGGGAAAAGTTTTACTAAAAGTTGAGGAAGATAGGTCCTATAATTGGGTGAACGGGGATGTCAAGGTTTGCGGGTCTCTCTTTACTGATAAGGGTAGTATGGATGAAATAGATACTGCAAAGACAGTGAGGGCTAGGGTTCCGGTAGAATTGTTGCCATGCACGAGGGGTGAGCGTGTTTTTCATAGAAAAGAAAGGATTTTGAATATTTTTACATGTATAGTTGTGTTCTTGAGGAACTATGTGTGAAACTGCCGTTTACAGCTTTTGAATGTGATGTTTTAAAGCAACTTAACTGTGCTCCATCCCAACTCCATCTGAATGGTTGGGCTTTTGTGAGATGTTTTGAGATTTTGATGGAATTTTTAGAGATAAAACCTATTCTTGAATTATTTTTCTCTTTGTTTCAAGTTAAAAGAGTTTGGAAATGAGTTTGGCTGAATCTAAATAGTGCTCCAGATTTTTCTGTTTTCAAACTTTATAAGTCATCTTTTAAGGATTTTAAGGAGATATTTTTGAAAGTAAAGTCGGTGGACGAGGATTTTTCCTTCTATTTAGATGAGTATTTATAGGAGAAAATTTCAATGTATTGGTGCTCGCAGCCACAGCATATACTTGGTCTGGACCAGATTACTCCTCGAAATGAGTGTATAATAGGGTATCTAGTTGAGGTCATTGATAGAGGGGATTTGATCTCGGTTTTTGACTTGCTTCCATGGGAGAAAGATAGAACATCGGTGGTGAATTATCTCGGTGAGGGTGTGTTGAGCTGTTTGTTTAATAGATGGGTGTTTTGACTTTTTGTTTGATACTAGTTGTTTTATTTTGTAGGTGAAAAGTATCCTGGGATATTGGCAGCGAGCTTGAGGGCTCGACTGAGGACAAAATTTTGATAAGGAGGGTTTATGTTCGAATTCTGAAAAAGTTGATGATGAGGGGGAGATAAATCAACCAGTCTCCAAGAAGAAGAGCTTTGTTTTTAAAAAAAGGAAGATGTATGTAATTAACCCGGGTGATGATCTTGTTGAGAGGGATAAAGAAATTTTCTTGGAGGAGGTTTCAGCATTTGTTACAAAATAAGAGAAACTTCATGGTTTTGCTGAGGAAGGTGATGGTTCCTCGGTATGGGATAAGAAATTCTCTTTTATGGTGGTAGTGAATGAAGTTTTGTAGTCTGCTTCCGACCATGCCCTGATTGAGGAGGTCGGAGATGTTACTGTTGACCAATATCTGCAGGTATGAAAACTGAGTCTTATTTGTGTATTTTCTGAAAAGCCAAGCTATGTCTGATATAACTCGTTTGTTTAGGTTTTGGGTTTTCATCTGGCCAGTATTGATCGGAGCCGAGAAGTCCGTCATAAGAAGCTTGTGGAAAAAGGCGAAGAATTGGTAAGTGTGAAGGAAGAACTTGACTTGAAAGAAATAGTAATTGAGGATTTGAGTAGGAAATTGGCTGCAAAAGAAGAGGAATTGAAGCTGAAGAAGAGTGATCATGATAAAGACATAGAAGTATTGAAAAAGAGAGATAGTGAGTTTTCCCATATGAAAGATCAAATTATTGAAGTTACGGTGAAGTTGAAGGAGATAAAAAAGAACAAAGAGGTTGAGATTTTGGATGCTTTTGCAGAGGGATTCGAGCGTGTGGTGACGCAGGAGAGGTTTGTAGCTCCAGACATAGACTTTTACAAATGGAGCCCGAAAAGGTAGTTTGTGATGGTGTACTGGTAGATGATGATGAGGCTGTGGAAGAGGAAGATGAGAATTTGAAGTAACTTGTACTTTTTATTTGGATATTGAACTTATAGTGTTTGTCAGTTTGTTTTAGCTTTTTGGATTTGTAATAGATAGTTCTTGAATTGATGTTATTTTGATAATATTTAATTACTGTTTGATTATATGATCTTTGTTTGGTGAGATTGGATTCCAATTTGCTTTGGCTATTTGAAATAGGTATTTGGTTGAGACTGATCTCTTTTGGAGAGTGTTTGATTTGTTTGACACTTGATAAATTAGTAGATAGATGTATGATTTGAATGAATTAGGCAATGGCCATGGTAGATTTCTACTGACGTATTTGTCCCCATTATTAAGAGGGGTTTGATAGGATTGAATTTGTTTGAGCGAGAATATCTCGTTAGTTCACCTTGGTTTGGTGATTTGATTGATGATTGAGTTTGATTGCGCATGTGTAAACGATGCGACTTTGAATTGAACAATTATCGCGAATGGATAAGTATTTTTATTTGTTTGATATTTGATTTGTTGACTATTGAAAGTCATAATTCGAAAGATAGTTGATTTAGATCTTATGATAGTTGATCAGATCTGATAATGATTGATGTAAATTTAATAATGATAGATTTGATAATGATTGATATAGATCGGAAAACATAGTTAATAGATATAGATCGGCCTTTTTCTGGCCATAATAATTTATTATATGACATTTGTTTACAAAGGTACAGGTAAGCTTGCCTCGTTAAAACCATTCCAAGCAAAACTCTTTTTGGAAAGGATCTTGTGAGTAGAAAAAAGAGTACAAGCATGTCCCTATCTTTTACCTGTAATATTGCTTTAAAGAAGAAATATTCAAGAGTTAGGTAACATGGTACCATCTAAAGATTCGAGCTTATAAGCTACCTTTCCGAGGACTTCAAGGATTTTGAGTAGGCCTTCCCATTTGGCGGCGAGTTTCCTATAGGATGGAAGTTGTCGGGCTTGCTCGGTTTTTCTGAGTACTAAGTCACCAACTTGAAATGAGTGAGGATGGACCTTATGATTGTATCGCCGAGCTATGTTTTGCTGCATTGCTGGATGGCGGACTGATGCTATATCTCGGATTTCTTCAACTAAATCAAGTTTGATTCTCCAAACTTCATCATGATTGGTTGCTTGTGATCTTAATGAGGATTGAGAGATTTCCAAAAGAATCATTGCTTCAGACTCGTAGACAAGACGGAATGGGGTTTCTTTAGTAGTAGAGTGTATAGTGGTGTTATAATCCCATAGGATTTCTATAATAAGCTCGGCCCAAAGCCTTTTTGCATCATCCAGTTTTTTTCTCAAAGCATGTAGAACAACTTTGTTGGCAGCTTCAGCTAATCTGTTACTCTGTAGATGTTCAACTGAAGAGAAGTGTTGTTTGATTTTTAAGTTCTGTAAAAAATATGTGAAATTATGGTCGACAAACTGGCAATCATTGTCAATAATAATATGATGAGGTATACCAAATCTGCATATGATGTTTTTTCAAACAAATGAAATCATTTGTTGTGAAGTGATTTTAGCCAATGGTTATGCCTCAATCTATTTGAAAAAAGTAGTCAATTGTCATAATTAAAAATTTTACTTGTCCTAGTGCAATAGGAAAAGGGCCGAGGATGTCAATCCCCCATTGATAAAATGGCCAGCTTACCTCAGAGTGAGGCAATAGCTCGACTGGTACATATATTATTGGAGCGTGTTTCTAACAATTTGTACAGGTTTTCACCTTTTAATGGTAGTATTTTTGTAAACTTTGCCAGAAAAACCCAGCTCGGAGAATTTTGGAGGACAAGCTCCGTGCTCCTATATGTGTGCTGCATATTCCTTCATAACCTCGCCTAAGGCGAGATCAGCTTCTGACCTGCTTAGACACTTTAAAAGAGGTCGAGTATAGCCTCGCCTATACAGGTTATCATTTAACAATGTAAAGAATCAAGTTTGTCTCCTGAATTTTTTCAAATTAGTGATTTCAGAGGGAATATTTCTAGTTTTTAGATAATGGATGTAAGGCCATCGCCAATCATCTTTGTCAGCAATGTGGTAAATGTTAATGAAATTAATGCTTGGAGAAATCAAAGTAGATTGAAAAAGAGTAGCAGTATTTGATTGTGTACTGGCAAGCTTTGATAAGATGTCAGCTTGGCGATTTTGATCTCTGGAAATATGATAAATTTCAAATTTCGAAAAATGGGTTATAAGTATTTTGACAACATCTAAGTATTTTGTTAAGAGGGGATCTTTTACTTGAAAAGATTGATTTACTTGTTGTACTACTAGTAAGGAGTCGCAGTGTACCTTTATTGCATAAATATTTAATTCGATGGCTAACCTTAAGCCGACAATGAGTGCTTCATATTCGGCCTGATTATTGCTGGCCTTGAAGGAGAAGCGTAAAGAGTTCTCCAAAACTATTTCATTGGTGTCTTCAAGAAGGACTCATGCTCCCGATCCTTGAGAGTTAGAGGCGCCGTTGACATAAAGTGTCTATTCTGGTAGCATATCATCAGAGTTGGCAGTAGTAAACTTGGCAACAAAGTTAACCAGGTATTGTGATTTGATAGATCCCCGGGATCGGTATTTGATATCAAACTCAGATAATTCGATAGTCCACTTTATTAATCAGCTAGCTAGTTTTGATTTTGTGAGCACTTGTCGTAGCGGCTGGTCAGTTCGGACATTAATGGTATGACTCTGAAATAAGGTCGAAGAAGCCTAGCTGAGAAGACTAAGGCAATGGCGAGCTTTTTTATCTTCGGATAGCGAAGCTCGACATGTTACAACAATTTGCTGGTGAAGTAAACAGGTTGTTGGATCTTGTCCCTTTCTATAACAAGAATAGAACTAATTGCCCAATCAGTTATAGACAAATAAAAATAAAATTCTTCTCCAAGTTTGGGCTTTTGTAAAATTGGAGGTTTAGAAAGAATAGTTTTTAAATCTGAAAAAAGTAGTTTCATATTCATCATCCCATTTAAAGCTATTTTTCTTTTTGAGTGATTGAAAAAAGTGGAAAGATTTGGAAGCTAAACAAGGTAAAAATCGTGAAGGTGGCGAGTCTCCCTGTTAACCGTTGGACCTCTTTGATTGTTTGAGGAATTTGCCTCTATATCTTGGCTTGTCAACAAGAAGCCGAGGAATTTACCTCCTTGGACACCAAAGGCACACTTCTTAGGGTTTAACCTCATGTTGAACTGTCGGATTTGTGCGAAAGTTTCCTGAAGGTCATCCACATGAAATTTTTATCAACTTTGGTTTTGGCAACCATGTCATCAACGTACACTTCGATGTTCTGGCCGATTTTCTTAGCGAACATTTTTTCCATAAGTCTCTGGTAAGTAGCTCTTGCATTCTTAAGGCCAAAAGGCATAACTTTATAACAAAAATTACCATAGTCAGTTATAAAAGCAATTTTTTCCTGGTCTGATGGGTGCATGAGGATCTGGTTATAACCAGAGTATGCATCCATAAAACTTAAAGTGCCATAGCCCGATGAATTATCAACTAAAGCATCAATGGATGGTAAAGGATATGCATCTTTAGGACATGCTTTATTTAAATCAGTAAAGTCGACGCACTGCGCCATTTACCATTATGTTTCTTTACCATGACAACATTAGCTAACCATGTTGTAAACCGAATTTCTTGAATGAAGTTGGCATCAATAAGCTTTTTGGTCTCCTCTAGTGATGCTTCTTTCTTCTCAGATCTAAGGTTCCGCTTTTTTTACGCTATAGGCCGGACTGATGAGTTAATTTCCAGTTTATGAGATATACAGAAGGATCAATGCATGGTATATCGGCGGGGGTCCAAGCAAAGAGGTCGGCATTTTGTTGGAGAAAGAGGACGAGCTGCTCCCTTTTGTCAGCTTGCTTGGTTGAACTTACAAAAGTGAACTTGTTTGGTTCGTTAGTTAAAGGGATTTTCTGTAACTCCTCCGTCGGGGTAAGACGATCTTAAAACTCGGCGCGTGGGTCCAATTCGACTAAAAAGGAAGCCCGAGCGAGATATGGACGACATTTACTTGTGCACCTATAGCTCGGTTGGGCATTTTGAGACTAATGTTATAACAATGCCGAGCTTCACCGTGGTCACTATGAATTGTTGCAACAACATTGTCCTACACATGAAACTTCACACAAAAATAAATTGTAGATATAATTGCACCGAACTTATTCAAAAAAGGTCGGTCAAGTACTAAGTTATAAGGACTGAAACAATCAACCACAAGGTATTGAACATCTAAAGTTTTTGTTAGGGGATTCTCACCAAGTGTGGTTTGTAACCACACTGAACCCAAAACTGGTACGCGTTCACCTAAAATCCCAACCAGGCCTCCAGTGGATGGCTGGAGTATGTTGTTACTCAATTTCATCTTCTGAAATGTAGAGTAGAATAGAACATCGACACTGCATCCTGGGTCCAGCATGACTTTCTGAACTATTGTCGCCCAGTTGAATAGAGATGACGATTGGATCGTCTAAATTAAGTTCAGTTAAATTGAAATCTGACTGTTGGAACGTCATTTCAGGGAAGGGCGGTATAGTCTGATGATAATTGATGGTGCTTTCTACAGCGAGCATAGCTCGGTAAGTATGTTTGTGGGCAGAGCTTGATGTTCCCGCATCGGCGAAGCCCCCGGAGATGTAGTTGATCACACCTCGGGGTTGATTGGGCGAAGCTGTAGGTGCTTTTTCCTTGTCCTGAGAAGATTGACTTGCAGAAGAAAAGTCAGATTGATGTGTGTTGTGCTTTTGGATGTGCCCACCGATGTATTTGTCCGGATGTCCTTGCCGAGCCAATCATTCAAGCAAGCCTTTCGCTATGACACACTCATCAGTTGTGTGCCTATGTTTCTGGTGAAAAGCACAGTACTTTGTCTTGTCCACATTCTTCGTGTCTTGGTAGGTTTTGGCCTTTCGAGGAGGTTTGATGAGCTTCAAATTTAATATTTCTTTGATAATTTTCTCCTTTTTGGTGTTGAACTGGGTATAAGAATCATAACGTGGTGTCGGCTGGAGGGGTTTCTTGGTGTCCTGAGTTTTATCGTCATCCTTACTATTTTGAGTCTTCTCAGATTTTTGAGCTTGGCGTAGCTCCTCAATTTTCATTTGACCTTTAGCCTTTTCGCGAAACTCAGCCAAGGTTTTGGGTTTGGCCACTGTGATGGTTTCTTAGAACTTTCCCGGTCATAGGCCACTCTTTATAGTGTGCAAGTGCACTTCGGGGTGAAGGTTTGGAATGCTCATTGCCACTTTGATGAAACGGGTTATATAGTCCTTTAAACTTTTGTGATGTCTTTGCTTGATGGTGTTCAGATAATCAGAATCATGTAAATAGATGGAAGATGCAGCAAACTGATTTTTGAATTGTTTGGCGAGCTTCTGAAAGCGTGAAATGGAATCTTCAGGCAAAGAAGAAAACCAATCAAGTGCAGGACCATCTAAAAAAGTAGGAAAATAACGACATAAAATAGGATCAAAAGCACCGTTTACGATCATCATAGATCAGAATTTCTTGATGTGTTTTTTCGGGTTTCCCATGCCATCATAGGGAGTCAATGTGAGTGGTAAGGTGAAGTTCCTAGGTAGTTTGAAATTCATAACGTCGGCCATAAATGGACCTACAGCATTGTCCAATTCGTCCTCATCATCATTTTGCTGGTTTTCCTCTAGTTATTGAGTTTTCGAAATGTGAGTTAGATCAGAATTTTCTTTATCATCTTCCGGTTGCTCATTATTATTATTTTCAATCTGAGCATTGGTTAGCTCAGCTATTTGGTTTGCCATTCGTTAATTTTCTTCCGCCATGTGCTGATTAGCCTGTTGTAACTCCGTAACCATCCGAAGAAGCTCAGATAGTGTGGGAGGAGGTAGGTCAGCCATGAACAAGTGTGGGAGTTTTAGGACCTATAGAAAGAAGGGTTTTTGTTTTGAGGCCCCACGGTGGGTGCCAATTGTTCTTGTGGAGATTGGCCGGTATATAGCTCGCCTGTCGGTGAATACTTGTAAGCTTTCCGTCAGGATGAGGTATATGTCGGCGAGGTAAGAACAAGGAGGTGGGTACCTGCAAAAGGCACTCCCACGTTTAAATCAGTATGTAAGTAATAAGCTTTACAGAATGCAAAGTGTATAGAGCAATCTTTTTACCATTTCTTTTATATCTGAAAATGAGAAGTAACCGTTATGTCTTCGAGCAATAATATTTTAAGTGGAGAGTGATAGCATACCTAACATTTTGATACTTGTTTGAATGTCAGTTATTGGCAGCTGATCTATAACGTTTTATGGCCAAATTATAACTTATAAACGATGTATAACAGTCGTATCAGTTATCATAGATGTCTATGTCATAGCTTTGAAGGATGACTTTTCTTAATGAAAGTTATTTTAAATTTTAGATCACGATTTTTTATACCACATTTAAAAATCGTGATTTAAAAGTGTCTATTGTCACATTATTATGAAAACAGTGACCTAAAGAGTCTATGATTATGCTTTTAAAGAGTGACAAAAAACCATGACCTTAAAAGATATGTGGTCAGAGTTGAAAACATAAATTTAAAAGGGTCTGCGGTCACGATTTTGAAGTTTGACCTAAAATTATCTATAGTTATGATTTTAAATAGTGACATAAAAATCTCAATAATCACGACTTTGATGTGTGACCTAAATGATCTGTGGTCATAGATTTATAGAGTGGCCTAAAAGGGTTTAGAGTCACAGTTTTATGATTTAAAAGGATTTATGGTAAGGGTTTTAAAGAGTGACCTAAAAGAATCTATAGTCACGATTTTATAAAAATTCGAGAGCTTAAATTAATTAGGATTTTTTATAATTTTTATAATAATGGGACAT
>NC_029791.2:106335153-106340149 GCF_000816755.2 Arachis ipaensis
AATTTAATGTGTAAATATTTTATGTGTTCCTAAATAATTTTATTATATTTGGTAGAAATTATTATTTTATTTTGTTTTTCTTAAACTTTCTATACTACCTTTATTCTTTTCTTCTAATCTAACCCTAAATCACCAAATTTACACATACGCACCTTAATACATACTAAACGCATGCACACTAGCTCCCTGTCACTCACTCACACAAAAAGAGAACAGAATACGGAAGAAGAGAATAGAACTGAAGACGCGAGAGAGGGAAGGAAGGAGGAGGGTGCGGCGGCTTCCCTTGCTGCCGTGGTGTGCTCGCTGGNAACCTAAATTTTGGGTAACTAACTTTAGGAATTTATATGTTGGGAATTCGGAAAATTCGAGTAACACGGTTAGACTACATTCGACGAGCCGGATCAATATATACAGAGAAAAAATAATAATATTTTAAGACAATAATATTTTATGGTAATATTATTTTAAATAATAAGATTCTATGTTAATGATATTTTATGATAATAATATAATTGGGTCCCAAGTTCAACTGGTAAGAATTATTACTGGTATTCTTTTATCAATGCAACTGCACTAGAATACTCTAGAGATATTCTAGAGTAGAAATAATCATGTTACAAGTGTCATATATATTAGTAGCTTATATATTTGTTCTAATAAAGTAAAAATATGTGATCAAGAATATCTAGCTTTTGTAATTATCTCCCATACTTACTTTATGACTAAGCACCTCCTTTGCTCTCCCTTTATCTGCCACGACCTCTCTCTCTTTCCACCTCCTACTTCATTTTCTTCACTTCCACATTGAGAAAGAGAGAGAAAACAAGAAGCACACACCTCCATTGAAGAAACTTTTAAGCTTGACTAGTTAAGTAAGAAAAACTTTCATCAAAATTCTAAACTGATTGAAGTCTTCTCATCTTTTTCTTCATCTTCATACCAATTTTCTTGAGTTAAATTCAAGTATAACTTCTCTTAATTTTATGTTCTTGATGTTCTTGCTTAGAAAATCTTATCTAGAAGTCTCAAGGAGTAAGGAATCATCATTCTCTAGTTTGAAAGGTGGAAAGAAATTTCTCCTTTTTTATTAAGGAGGTTCGATCATGGTGCATCAAAGGATATGATCATGTTTAATTTTATTCTCTTTATAAATCATGTTTAGGTATCTTAGAGAGTTTAAAGCAACATGCCTCAAGCTTAAAGGATGAGAAAAACTCTCTCTTTTTCTCATGAATAAAATTCAGCCTTAAAGGCTTCTATTATTTAAAAATTAGTTTGATTGAAATATAGGAAAGGAAATAGTGTTAAAAAATTCTAAGGAGGTTAATTAACAAGCTTGGAGCAAAAGTAAGGGTTAGTTCAAGCTAAACTATGTTGTATGAGCCTTAATGCTTGGTTGTTGAAGTTGTTTGATGACTGATGGAATTAAGTGTTTAAATAAATAATCAATGATGTTTAAATGTGATTGAAATATTTATAAATTGAATGATACTTGGAAGTACCATGGCCAAATGCTAGGTGCTTCAAGAAAACTTGTTGTAAGCTTGTTAAAGCCATTATAAAGGTAAAAATGAAAGGTTAAAGTATGAAATAAAAATGCTTTAATGATATAAGAAGATAACTTTTTAAAAAAGTGCTAAGAATTTAAGTGAAAAGAAAAAAAAGAAAGGAATTGAGAAAGGAGAGTGAGATCGGCCTAACAGGTTAAAAGCAAAGAAAAATATGAACTAAAGAGGTATTAAAGGTAAAAAAGTCATTTGGTAAAAAAGACTTGGAATAAAAATTTGATTAAAATGAGTTTAGGGGTGCTATGGTTATTTAATGAAAATTGAATGTTAAAACAGTAATTAAAAGGTATAAGGGACAAAATGATCTTTTAAACAAAATGTTAAGGGTAGATGATCTTTTGGGTCATCAAGGATAAAATAATAATTTCATAAAAGTTCAAGGACAAAATAGTAATTTTATAAAAGTTCAAGGGCAAGATAATAATTTTACAAAAGTTCAAAGATATAACGATAATTTCGTAAAAATTTAGGATATAATAGTAGTTTTAAAAAAATTAGGGATATAATGATAATTATATAAAAATTTAAAGAAAAATAGTAATTTCTGATTAAGAGATATAAAAGACATTTACTAAAAAATTGAGGACAAAATGATAATTTAAGAAAAAAAGAGAACATACAAAGAGATATCCTAAGAGAATAAAAGTAAAGAAGTCTCTAAAAGAAAAAGTATAGGACAAACTGAAAATGAATAAAACTGAATAAAACATAATGAGATAGACTGAAGTAAAATAAGACGAACTAAAACAAAGTGTGATAGACTGAGATAGAATGGGACAGACTGAGACCAACTGAAAATAGAATAAGAAGGGCTAAGACAAAATGAGATAAAATGTGACAGATTGAGAAACAAAAAATCTTACTAGAGAATGTTCTAAAAGCTCTATAGTCTCAAGCTTGCTGAATGAATAAATGTACGCTTAGCAAAGACGAGGGTTCCGTCCCATTTGCTTAATGCATGAACTGTTGACTATTTAAATGCGAGGAACCCACAGACAAACTGTTTAATCGTTATTATTCGGGGATGCCTATGGATTGTTTGATCACTATTTTCCATTGTATGTATATTCTGGCATCAAACTTTATAACGATTTTCGGTAGTCATGGATTGGTGGTACTTTTAACCATGCGAAAAATATGCACAAACTGGCAATGGAAAGCCATATTGGGAACATGTACTCAGGTAGTGTCGGGAGAAGGTAGGTAACTGATACATGAGCTCATAACCTGCATAAGATATACATGCATCATAATTATTTGCAGCATATTCTTTGTAATACTGTGTTGTTCTTGATTCTCTGCTATTGTGCTTTGTGACTTGTCTATATTTATATTTTGTAATTTGTCTATGATTGTCTACTGTTACTGACGGATTGTTTAAAGCCGACCATAATACTAAGTGTGAATGAAAAACTATAAGGAATTATGAGAACTGCAAAGAATTATGCAAGAGGGGGTTTAAGACTAAAACAATCACAAAATAAAAGAAAACTAAGATCGTATAACCTAGAGTCATAATAATTACGCGTACGACTACTCCTATGCTAGAGTCTTTCCCAAGGATCGATAAGCAAATCATTTCCATCCATTAGTTTTCTGTTGGGAACCGTATGTTCTTACCTCCTTTCCTTCACTATTCCTGTAGGCGGAGATGATGGCAATGCTCGTTGAAGAGATGGTGCTACCCCTTTTTGCTACATCCCAGATTGGAGTGCACCTTTCATTTTAAAGACACCCAATGTTGTACGAAGCTACGGAGCCTAGAGTGTTTTCCTTCTCCTTATTATTTTCTTTAACAGTAGAAATTTACTAGTCTGGGTACCAAACTAAAATATTTTTAAATGGGCTAGGACTTAGGGTATCATATGTTTATCTACTAAAAGAGTCTAAGTTTGGGTTAATACTTCTTATGTTTATATGACTAGTGTTAATTTTGCTCTCTAGATGTATGTAGTGGTCTGCATGACTATCTTGTGAATTATGTTTATTTTTCTTTTTCATTCTACTTGATAATTTTATTGTGTATGACTATTATTTTCCGCAATGTGTTTAAAAAAAAAAGAAAAAGAAAAAGATTACCTTAAAAATGCGTTCATATTTCTAACAGCAGATCAAGCTCATATGCTATATTAATAAAGAGTTAGAGTTTATAGAAAAGTTGTAGGGTATATTATGATGAGAAAATGACAAAACTTAATTATGTTGTAATTTTAAGGCATGATTAGATCGATTGTTTTAGAGAGATATTTCTTTCCACACTTAGTTGCTGTAGGATTAATGACAATACTCTCTCAGGATATAATAAAACCAATGAATTTCTTAGTTAGAAATAATAAGAAATTCTTAACTCTCTTGAACGCAGAAAAACTCTCAATAATTAAAATACACGTTTTGTTATTGTCTTTGAAATAGTGGACAAGGGTTTATTTATATATATTGCACACAACAATTATAATTTGTCACGTACATAAATTTTTGTGACCCTTCCATTGTCAATAGGTACAATGTTTCAAACATACACCATTTTTAAAGAGTTGTATCCTTTTAGCCAAATGATACTATGTACCATTATTAATTGACAATGTATAAATGGTTAGTAACCGTTTATTAATATTAATAATATTAATTAATCAAATTTATAAATATATTTTAATCCTCCACTATTTACAAATATAAATATAAACAAGTATATGCATAATGAATGTGTCACTAAAGATTAAACATTCTTTTAGTGTAAATTTTAAAGTTCTAACAAAGTAATAAGTGTCTAATCAATTAAAAATATACTTCATAAGTTAGTACCAAAAATCACACACATTACTTGTATCCTTCAAGTTCAAGAGCCTATAAGTATGGTAATTACATAAGTGATGGTAATTACACCATCATCTATTAGTTGCCTCACAAACTCAGGTCTGAAACTTATATGTCTAGACTTTTTATTATAAACTTTATTATATACTCAAGACATGGTTGATTCACTATCATAGAAGATTGAAATGGTTGTTGACTGCTGTGGTCATAGCTTTATACCATATAACAAATTTCTAAGCCATTCTGCTTCTTTAGCTGTGGCTGATAAAGCTATAAACTCAACCTCCATAGTAGAATGTGAAATGCACACTTATTTCTTTGAGGGCCAAACCACCTCTTCCTCCACTCTCAATCGTGATTCTCTCTGCTGTTACACCTGCTACCATCTTCGTCTTCCCTACTTCTACATTTTGGGAAAATACATCTTGGTGAGCTTGTCCTCTTTCTTCTTTTTCTTTGTTTTCTGCATATTATCATTCTTCTCTTTTGATTTTCACTACTTCTCTTCTCCCAAATACTCAATTTCAAATTAGATTCAAAACTACAAAAGGATCATAAAAAAGGCACCACAACTAACAAGAAACTTTATTCATCACTGCATTAGTGGTTGC
>NC_029791.2:106340156-106362806 GCF_000816755.2 Arachis ipaensis
AAGAAGAAAAAGAAGGTTATATGAAAATTAGAGTGTAGAGAATGCAATTTTCTTAGACAATTGCCTTCGTTCATTGATTTCAATCTCAACGTCACTCTTGGATCTCGATGTCTTCTAGTTAGAGCCAATGGGTCCGGTAATCCCTAATATTAAAATTCATATTTATTAATATATATATTCTAGTTACTTATGGTGAAGGACCAACATCTTTGATCCATTCTCTCTGGACGTCTGGGACCCATTCCAGGACTTCCCCTCTGTCGCACTCTCCGCTCCTCGCTCTGACTTCGCCAACGAAACCACCGCCATCGCCAACACCCTTATCGACTGGAAGGAGACACCTGAGGCACAAGTGTTCAAGGCCGACTGATAAACCCCAATTTTGCGGTTTATCTTGTGTTGATTTTAGGGGATTTTATCATCTTTTCTCACATTTACCCAATGAAATAGCATGGTTTTGTGAATTTCTCCTAATTTGTGTTTAAGAGTAAAAAATGCTTTTTAGGCCCTAAAATTGCTAATTTTAATTCACTTTAATTCTATTCGATGCCTTGATATGTTTGTTAAGTGATTTCAGGATTAGAAGGCAAAGATTGGGTTGAAGGAATGAAGAAAAAGCATGCAAAAATGGAGAATTTATGAAGAAATAAGGATTTGCTTAACTGAAGGCCACGTGCACGCGTCACCATGCATACGCGTGAGATGGAAATTTCGCAAGCGACGTGCACGCATCCCCCCATACGCACGCGTGACCAGGAAAATTGCCAACGACGCATACGCGTGACCCATGCGTACGCATGACAAGCGGCACGTGACCAACTTAAAGGCAAAATGCTGGGGGTGATTTCTGAGGTCAAGGAGGCCGAAATCCAACTCATTTTCTGATGCTATTTAACCAAGGATTGAAGGGGGGATGAACCAGCGAGAACCATAGTGTAGTTTTTACCATGTTGTTGGTTAGAATTCTAGAGAGAGAAGCTCTCCATTCTCTCTAGAATTTAGGGTAGTTTATGTTAAATTCTCTTAGATTCACTTTTAATTCTTGTTTTTATTTCAATTCTCTTTATCTTTTGTTATTCTATTGTCTCAATTCTTTTAGTTTTTCTTGTTAATTTCTTTATTTTTCCATTTTTACTTTCATGAACTCTTGTTGGATTTACTTTTATTTTAATACAATTTTATGTTTCCATGCCCTTTTTATCTTTATCTTAATTGCTATTGTTGATTTCTTGCTTATATTAGTTGAAACTTTTATTAATTCTTGCATGTTGTGATGTTTACTTTTAGTGCACTCTAGGTGTTTGTTAAAATATTTTCTCTAGTTTTTAGGTAGTTTTCTTGACTCTTGGCCTAGGCTAAGGGAATTGAGTGACCTTGAGTCATTGGGTCTCATTGAATTGGTGATTTGAGAACCCTATGTGGTCAATTTGATAACCATTGACTCTAGCCTACTACTAAGTTAATTAGTAGCTAGGTTAGGACTTATGGATTGATGTTGATCAAGCCTATTTGACGTACTTAATGCTTTGAGGTTGACATTATACTTACTTCAAGCATAGAGGTAGACTTAATAGGTTGGTCCCTCATAATTGTCAATATATAGTTTGTAGACAAGGATGGTAATCTCAATTCCTATGCTTAGTCAAGAGTTATTTTCCTTTATTTTATTAGTTCTTGTATTTACTTTTCTTGCCCATTACAAATCAAACCCCCCTTGTTCTTCATAGCCAATAATTGATCACTTCATTGCAATTTCTTATGAGGCGACCTGAGGTTTAAATACTTCGGTTAATTTTCATTAGGGTTTGTACATGTGACAACCAAAATCTTTAAAATTTGATTTGAGTATTGTTAGTTGGTTGGAAACTATACTACCAACGGAATTATTTTGTGTGAAATTCCTAACCATATGAAAATACTCTTTCAAATTTATGGTGCCGTTGCCGGGGAATTGCAATTGTGTTATATTATTGGCTATTGTGAATATGTGAATATGTTTGCCTTTTGCTTGTTTGTTAGTTCTTGTTAGGTTTAGGACTTTATTTTTGTTAGCTTTTATTTTTATTTGCTACTATGAATTCTCATTCTCTTGGCTATGAGTGTGGTTACAACTATGTTGTAGGAGATGGAAATTACAATGACAACATGCATCAAGGATTTGGGAATCAAAGATGGGAGGAGCCTCACGGAATTGATCAACCTTCTTGGCAACAACCTCCTCCGATTCCTTATAGGTATAATTCCAATCCAAATGTATATCAATCTAATGGATGTGGTGATCCTTATTGTAGTTGTCAACAACCACCACCATATGCCTATGAACCATCTCCCCAACATAATTTTGAATCACCTTACTCACAAGCCCCATACCACCAAACACCTCCATATGACCCCAATCCTTATCCACCATACCAACCACCTTATAAGCCATATGAACTATACATGGAACCACCACAATTCCAACACCAATACTCTTAAGAACCACCTTCATATACACTATCTCCATACCCTTACCAAGATGCACCTTCCAATTATGAGCCATTTCCCCCAAACAATGAACCCTCTCTTACACCACCTCCAATGGATGAGTCTCTCCATGCCTTCAAGCTAGTACAACAAAGAGATATTAGCTCTTACCTCCAAAGGCAAGAAGAGACACAAAAGGAGTTCAAGAAAATAGAAGCCGTGCTTGCCACCGTGGTGGAAGCCGTTCACAACATGGTCTCCTCCCGCCTAAGCCTATGTGATCAAGGCTCTTCCATTGTTGAATGTGGAGAAGAAATTAAAGAGCATAGTGAGGGAGTGAGTTTGGTGCTTCAAGGTGAATAAGAGGAGTTGAAGCAAGAAGTGCAATAAGAGGGGGAGGTAGAGATGATTGAAATGGAAGGAGTGGTTGAAGACCTAGGAGATGTTGGAAGTCCATGGGAATGTAGAATCATAGAGCCCTCTTCCAAGAAGCTTGACATTGATGTTGAGGAGGGTGCGCAACCTCCAAGGCATAACATGGTGGAAAACTTTGAAGGGGTTGATCAAGAGATGGATTCAATCATT
The DNA here is from genome assembly GCF_000816755.2 of Arachis ipaensis. Lineage (NCBI taxonomy): Eukaryota > Viridiplantae > Streptophyta > Magnoliopsida > Fabales > Fabaceae > Arachis > Arachis ipaensis. The sequence goes on from NC_029791.2 coordinate 106,343,208, forward strand.
GAGGAGTTCTTATCTACAATTGAATCCTCCCCCATTGGACATGAAATTGAGATCAAAGAAGAAGATACGTAACCTCCCATGCCCTTGGTAAGTAATGAAGAGGAGATTAAATTGGAAGAAAGCCACCAAGAGGATGAGGTTAAAATTGAAGAAGCTTGTAAAAAGGTGGTGGTAATCAAGGAAGAGTACAAGGGAGTGGAGCTTACAAGATCATTGGAACCACCCCTTCCTAAGTCACCATCCAACATAACATTCAAGTGGGTAAACATCTTATCCCTAAGCTTTACTTTCTCACTTGAATATGGTTTGATTGAAAATGATGGTCAAATTAGAGCTCTTTGTGAAGTTAAGAGTAGGAGAGAGTTGTGTGTTGGTTGAAAACATCACTCTAAGTTCATGATGGTTGCATGCTCAAAGTTGAATAGCAATGGTTGGTGTAGAACCAAATTGCATAGGTCTAGGAGGAGAATTTGGTGCCCCAATGAGAATTCTATGTCTATCACCCAATTGGAATCATGATGATCAATTAGAGGATGGGTGTGAAAATAAGATATACGATTCCAGATCACAACATGAAGACCAATTTTGGGAGCTCATATCTTGGGAAGAACTTCCCCCAAGCTTGGTGAAGATGGTTGAAAATTCTGACAACCAATTGAGGAGCAAGCGTTCTTGGAGGTTCAAGGATGAATACAAGCATAAGCCACCAAGGAGCCTCCCAAATGTCCAACTTAAGGACTTAAACTAACAGTGCTAGGTGGGAGACACCCCACTATGGTAAACTCTTTCCATTCTCTTGTATATTGGTGCACGAAATTGTGATCTCAATGGCGCCAAAAACTTGGTACGCACTATCATAATCTCAATTCTTCTTCACAACTTCGCACAACTAACCAGCAAGTGCACTGGGTCGTCCAAGTAATAAACCTTATGTGAGTAAGGGTCGATCCCACGGAGATTGTCGGCTTGAAGCAAGCTATGGTCATCCTTGTAAATCTCAGTCAGGCAGATTCAAATGGTTATGGGATTTTGATAATTAAAATATAAATAAAATACAAAATAAGATAGAGATACTTATGCAATTCATTGGTAAGAATTTCATATAAGCGTATGGAGATGCTTTGTTCCTTTTGAATCTCTGCTTTCCTACTTCCTTCATCCAATCATTCATACTCCTTTCCATGGCAAGCTGTATGTTGGGCATCGCCGTCGTCAATGGCTACCTCCCGTCCTCTCAGTGAAAATGATCCAAATGCACTGTCACCACACGGCTAATCATCTGTCAGTTCTCACTCATGTTGGAATAGGATCCATTGATCCTTTTGCGTCTGTCACTACGCCCAACACTCGTGAGTTTGAAGCTCATCACAGTCATCCCATCCCGGATCCTACTCGAAATACCACAGACAAGGTTTAGACTTTCCGGATCTCAAGAATAACCACCAGTAATTCTAGCTTATACCACGAAGACTCCGATCTTTTGGAATGGAGGCTAAGAGATACACACTCAAGCTATTGCAGATAGAACGGAAGTGGTTGTCAGGCACGCGTTCATAGGTGAGAATGATGATGAGTGTCACGGATCATCACATTCATCAGGTTGAAGTGCGAGTGAATATCTTGGAATAAGAATAAGCTTGAATTGAATAGAAAACAATAGTACTTTGCATTAATTCATGAGGAACAGCAGAGCTCCACACCTTAATCTATGGTGTGTAGAACCTCCACCGTTGAAAATACATAAGTGATAATAGTGTTCATTGGCTTCGGCCCCAGAGAGGGAACCAGAATGACCAATATCTCTAATACAATAGTAAAAAGTCCTATTTATACTAAACTAGTTACTAGGATTTACAGAGATAAGTAAATGCTGCAGAAATCCACTTCCGGGGCCCTCTTAGTGTGTGCTTGGGCTGAGCATTGAGTTTTTATGTGTAGAAACTCTTTTTGGAGTTAAACGCTAGGTTGTAGCCTGTTTCTGACGTTTAACTCTGATTTGCAACCTGTTTCTGGCGTTTAACTCCAAAATAGGGCAGGAAGTTGGCGTTTGAACGCCAGTTTGCGTCATCAAAACTCGGGAAAAGTATGGACTATTATATATTTCTGAAAAGCCCTGGATGTCTACTTTCCAATGCAATTGAGAGCGCGCCAATTGGGTTTTTGTAGTTCTATAAAATTCATTTCGAGTGCAGGGAGGTCAGAATCCAACAGCATCTGCAGTCCTTCTTCAGCCTCTGAATCAGATTTTTGCTCAAGCCCCTCAATTTCAGCCAAAAATTACCTAAAATCACAGAAAAATACACAAACTCATAGTAAAGTCTAGAAATGTGATTTTTATTTAAAAACTAATAAAGACATACTAAAAACTAACTAAATCATACTAAAAACTATGTAAAAATAATGCCAAAAAGTAAATTATCCGCTCATCACAACACCAAACTTAAATTGTTGCTTGTCCCCAAGCAACTGAAAATCAAATAGAATAAAAAGAAGAGAATATACTATAAATTCCAAAATATCAATGAAACTTAGCTCCAATTTAGATGAGCGGGGCTAGTAGCTTTTTGCCTCTGAACAGTTTTGGCATCTCACTTTATCCTTTGAAGTTCAGAATGATTGGCATCTATAAGAACTTAGAATTCAGATAGTGTAATTGATTCTCCTAGTTCAGTATGTTGATTCTTGAACACAGCTACTTTATGAGTCTTAGCCGTGGCCCTAAGCACTTTGTTTTCCAGTATTACCACCGGATACATAAATGCCACAGACACATAACTGGGTGAACCTTTCAGATTGTGACTCAGCTTTGCTAAAGTCCCCAATTAGAGGTGTCCAGGGTTCTTAAGCACACTCTTTTTTTTTTGCTTTGGACCTCGACTTTAACCGCTCAGTCTCAAGCTTTTCACTTGACACCTTCACGCCACAAGCACATGGTTAGGGACAGCTTGGTTTAGCCGCTTAGGCTAAGATTTTATTCCTTTGGGCCCTCCTATCCACTGATGCTCAAAGCCTTGGATCCTTTTTATCCTTGCCTTTTGGTTTAAAGGGTTATTTGCTTTTTGCTCTTGCCTTTTGGTTTAAAGAGCTATTGGCTTTTTCTGCTTGCTTTTTCTTTTTCTTTCTCTCTTTTTTTTTCGCCCTTTTTTTCGCAAGCTTTTGTATTCACTGCTTTTTCTTGCTTCAAGAATCAATTTTATGATTTTTTAGATTATCAATAACATTTCTCCTTTTCATCATTCTTTCAAGAGCCAACAAATTTAACATTCATAAACAACAAATTCAAAAAATATGCACTGTTCAAGAATTCATTCAGAAAACAAAAAATGTTGCCACCACATCAAAATAATTAAACTAAGCTCAAGGATAAATTCGAAATCATGTACTTCTTGTTCTTTTGTTTTTAGAACATTTTTTATTTAAGAAAGGTGATGGATTCATATGACATTCATAGCTTTAAGGCATAGATACTAGACACTAATGATCATGTAATAAGACACAAACATAAATAAAAAAAAAGCATAGAGAACGAAAACAGAAAAAAAATTAACTAGACAAGGAGATTAAGGAACGGGTCCACCTTAGTGAGGGTGGTGTCTTCTTCCTCTGGAAGAACCAATGGTGTTCTTGAGCTCCTCTATGTCTCTTCCTTGCCTTTGTTGCTCCTCCCTCATAGCTCTTTGATCTTCTCTAATCTCATGGAGAATGATGGAGTGCTCTTGGTGCTGCATCCTTAGTTGTCCCATGTTGGAACTTAATTCTCCTAGGGAGGTATTGATTTTCTCCCAATAGTTTTGTGGAGAAAAGTGCATCCCTTGAGGCATCTCAGGGATTTTATGATGAGGAATTTCTTCATACTCTTGTTGAGGTCCATGAGTGGGCTCTCTTGTTTGCTCCATCCTTTTCTTAGTGATGGGCTTGTCCTCATCAATGAGGATGTCTCCCTCTATGTCAATTCCAGCTGAATTGCAGAGGTGACAAATGAGGTGAGGAAAGGCTAACCTTGCCAAAGTGGAGGACTTGTCAGCCACCTTGTAGAGTTCTTGAGGTATAATCTCATGAACTTCCACTTCCTCTCCAATCATGATACTATGGATCATGATGGCCCGATCCACAGTTACTTTGGATCGGTTGCTAGTAGGAATGATAGAGCGTTGGATGAACTCCAACCATCCTCTAGCTACAGGCTTAAGGTCCGGTCTTCTCAATTGAACCGGATTGCCTCTTGAGTCAACTTTCTATTGAGCTCCTTTCACACATAAGTCCATGAGGACTTGGTCCAACCTTTGATCAAAGTTGACCCTTCTAGTGTAGGGGCGTGCATTTTCTTGCATCATTGGCAAGTTGAACGCCAATCTTACATTTTCTGGACTGAAATCTAAGTATTTCCCCCGAACTATTGTAAGCCAATTCTTTGGATTCGGGTTCATGCTTTGATCATGGTTCCTAGTGATCCATGCGTTTGCATAGAACTCTTGAACCATTAGGATTCTGACTTGTTGAATAGGATTGGAGAGTACTTCCCATCCTCTTCTTCTAATCTCTTGTCGGATCTCCGGATATTCGCCCTTTTTGAGCTTAAAAGGGACCTCAGGGATCACCTTTTTCTTGGCCACAACTTCATAGAAGTGGTCTTGATGGACCTTTGAGATGAATCTCTCCATCTCCCATGACTCAGAGGTGGAATTAATTACCTTCCCTTTCCTCTTTCTTAAGGTTTCTCTGGCCTTAGGTGCCATTAATGGTTATGAAAAAACAAAAAACAACGCTTTTACCACACCAAACTTAAAATGTTTGCTCGTCCTCGAGCAAAAGAAGAAGGAAAATAGTGAAAGAAGAAGAAAATGGAGGAGATGGAGGGGAAGAGTGTATTCGGCCAAGGGGGGAAGAAGTGTTTGTAATGTGTGAAAATGAGGTAGTGTTGAGGGGTTTATATAGGGGTGGGGGAGGTGGGTGGGGTTTTTGGGGAAGAGTGGATGGATTTGAGTGGTGAAGAGTATTTGGAGAAGAGGTATGGAGGTGATGGGTGAAGGGTATTCGGGGAAGAGTGTTATGAAAGGGTGTAAAGAGGAGAGAAGAAGAGGTGGGGTAGGTGGGGATCCTGTGGGTCCACAGATCCTGAGGGGTCAAGGACTTAACATCCCTGCTCTATTTAGGCGTGCAAAATGCCCTTAGAGTGCACTTCTGGCGTTAAACGCCAGGTTGCTGCTTGTTTCTGGCGTTTAACGCCAGCTTTTCTCCCATTCTTGGCATTAAATGCCAATTAGATGCTCTGTTCTGGCATTAAACACCAGTCTGGTGCCTGTTTCTGGCGTTAAACGCCCAGAATGGTACCAGACTGGGCGTTTAACGCCCATTCTGCTACTCTTACTGGTGTTTAAACGCTAGTAAGCTCTTCCTCCAGGATGAGCTATTTTTTATTCTATTTTTCATTATATTTTTTATTTTTCAGTTGTTTTTGTGACTTCACATGATCATCAACCTAAAGAAAACATAAAATAGCACTGGAAAATAAATAGATATAATGAAATAACATTGGGTTGCCTCCCAACAAGCGATTCTTTAATGTCAATAGCTTGACAGTGAGCTCCCATGGAGTCTCACAGTTAATCAGAGCAGGGTTGGGGCCTCTCAACACTAAACTTAGAGTTTGAATGTGGGGGTTTTGTTTGACTCTGTATTGAGAAAAGCTTTTCATGCTTCCTCTTCATGGTTACAGAAGGAGAACCTTGAGTCATAAATACAAGGTAGTCCTCATTTAACTGAAGGACCAACTCTCCTCTGTCAACATCTATCACAGCTTTTGCTGTGGCTAGGAAGAGTCTGCCAAGGATGATGGATTCATCCTCATCATTCCCAGTGTCTAGGATTATGAAATCAACAGGGATGTAAAGGCCTTCAACCTTTACTAGCACGTCCTCTACTAGTCCATAAGCCTGTTTTATTGATTTGTCTGCCATCTCTAGTGAGATTCTTGCAGCTTGTACCTCAAAGATTCCCAGTTTCTCCATTACAGAGAGTGGCATGAGGTTTATCCCTGACCCCAGGTCACACATAGCCTTCTCAAAGGTCATGGTGCCTATGGTACAAGGTATGAAGAATTTTCCGGGATCCGGTTTCTTCTGAGGTAATGTTTGCTTGCCATTACCAAACCTATTTCTCCCACGATTATTATTATTGAAGCCTTGATTAGGCTTCTGTTGATCCTTCTATGATAAATTTGGGTGATTTCTCCATGAAGGATTATAGGTGTTTCCATAGGGTTCTCCCATGTAATTCACCTCTGCTATTGCAGGGTTTTCAAGGTCATAAGCATCTTCCTCAGAAGATGCCTCTTTAGTATTGTTGGGTGCAGCTTGCAATCCATTCAGACTCTGAGAAATCATATTGACTTGCTGAGTTAATATTTTATTTTGAGCCAATATGGCATTCAGAGTATCAATTTCAAGAACTCCTTTCTTCTGAGGCTTCCCATTGTTCACAGGATTCCTCTCAGAGGTGTACATGAACTGGTTATTTGCAACCATTTCAATGAGTTCCTGAGCTTCTGCAGGGGGTTTTCAGATGAAGAGATCCTCCTGCAGAATGGTCCAATGACATTTTTGACAACTCAGACAGACCATCATAGAATATACATATGATGCTCCATTCTGGAAGCATGTCAGTAGGATACCTTTTGATCAGTTATTTATATCTTTTCCAAGCTTCATAGAGGGATTCTCCTTCCTTCTGTTTGAAGGTTTGGATTTTCACTCTAAGCTTGCTCATCTTTTGAGGTGGAAAGAATTTGGCCAGAAAAGTACTGACCAGCTTATCCCAAGAGTTCAGGCTATCCTTGGGTTGTGAATCCAACCATGTTTTAGCTCTGTCTCTTACAGAAAAAGGGAAAAGCATAAGCCTGTAGACCTCGGGATCAACTCCATTGGTCTTGACAGTATCACAGATTTGCAAGAATTCAGCTAAAAACTGATGATGATCTTCCATTGGAAGTCCATGAAACTTGCAATTCTGCTGCATTAGAGAAACCAATTGAGACTTAAGCTCAAAATTGTTTGCTCCAATTGCAGGAAGTGAGATGCTTCTTCCATAGAAGTTAGAAGAGGGTGCAATAAAGTCACCAAGCATCTTCCTTGCATCTTCACCATTGTTATTAGGTTCGGCCATGTCTCCCTCTTTTTCAAAAATTTTTGTCAGGTTCTCTCCAGAGAGTTGTGCTTTAGCTTCCCTTAGCTTCCTCTTCAGAGTCCTTTCAGGTTCAGGATCAGCTTCAACAAGAATATTCTTATCCTTGTTCTTGCTCATATGAAAAAGAAAAGAACAAAAAAGAAAATATGAAATCCTCTATGTCACAGTATAGAGATTCCTTATGTGAGTATAAGAAGATAAGAATAGAAGAAGGAGAAGAGAAAAATTCGAACACAGAGAAAAAAATGGGGTTCGAATTCTGGGTGGGAGAAAAGTGTTAGTAGATAAATAAATAGAAGGAGATGTGAGAGGGGGAGAGAATTCGAATTTAATTTAAAATAAAAGGAAAATGTTTTTGTTTTTATTTCAAATATTAGTTAGAATTCGAAAATTAAAAAGAGAAATAAAATTAAAATTAAAATTTGAAACAATTAGTTAATTAAAAAGAATTTTGAAAAAAAATGAGGAGTTTTCGAAAATTAGAGAGAGAAAAGTAGTTAGGTGGTTTTGAAAAAGATAAGAAATAGTAAAACAAACAAAAAGTCAAGTAGTTAATTAAAAAAGATTTGAAAATCAATTTTGAAAAGATAAGAAGTTAGAAAAGATTTTGAAATTGATTTTTGAAAAAGATATGATTGAAAATCATTTTGAAAAAGATTTGAAAAGAAAATTAAAAAGATTTGATTTTTGAAATTAAAGTTGATTATTTGACTAATAAGAAACTAAAAAGATATGATTCTAGAGTTTAAAGATTGAACCTTTCTTAATAGGCAAGTAACAACTTGAAAATTTTTGAATCAAAATATTAAATGTTAGTAGTAATTTCGAAAATTATGAAACAATATTAAGAAAAAGATTTTGAAAATTGATTAAAAAAATTTCGAAAAATATGTAAAAATAAATGAAAAAGATTTGATTTTTGAAAAAGATTTGAAAAGATAGAATTTTGAAATTGAAATTTATGAGTGAAACAAGGAAAGATATATTTTTTATTTTTGGATTTTTAGTAAAGAGAGAGAAAAACACCAAATTGAAACAAAATATAGAAATTATGAATCAAAACAACTAATGCATGCAAGAACACTTTGAATGTCAAGATGAACACCAAGAACTTATTTTTGAAAATTTTTAAGAAAAGAAAAATATGCAAGACACCAAACTTAAAAAATTTTTAATGTTGAGACACTAACAAATTGAAAATGTATATGAAAAACAAGAAAAGACACAAAACAAGAGAATAAAAAGATCAAATAAGGGAAATCATCAAGAACAACTTGAAGATTATGAAGAACATATGATGAATTTTCAAAAATTAAAGAAAATTATAAAACCATGAAATTGACACCAAACTTAAAATTTGACACTAGACTCAAACAAGAAACACAAAATTATTTTTTTGTTTTATGATTTATTAATTTTTTTTTATTTTTCAAAAATTAATTGGAAAAGGAAAATAAGGATTTCAAAATTTCTAATGAGAATTCCAGGAATCATGCAATGTTAATCTAAAGCTCTGGTCCAGGAATTAGACATGGCTTACTAGCTAGCCAAGCTTTCAGTGAAAGCTTCGGTCCAAAACACTAGACATGGCCAATAGCCAGCCAAGCTTTAGCAGATCATTACATTCAGCAGCAAGATTAATAGAAATCAATAAGCTCTTGTGATGATAAGTTGAAACCTCGGTCCAAAAAATTAGACATGGCTTCACAGCCAGCCAGACTTCAACAAATCATCATGAAACTCTAGAATCCATTCTTAAAAATTTTGAAGTCATAGAATACTTTATTTTTTTGAAAAATTTAATTTTTTTAATTTTTTTTGAAAATTTTTCGAAAATAAAAATAATTAAAGCAAAAACTTAAAAGTAAAATAAAAATACCTAATCTGAGCAACAAGATGAACCGTCAGTTGTCAAAACTCAAACAATCCTCGACAACGGCGCCAAAAACTTGGTGCACGAAATTATGATCTCAATGGCGCCAAAAACTTGGTACGCACTATCATAATCTCAATTCTTCTTCACAACTTCGCACAACTAACCAGTAAATGCACTGGGTCGTCCAAGTAATAAACCTTACGTGAGTAAGGGTCGATCCCACGGAGATTGTCGGCTTGAAGCAAGCTATGGTCATCCTTGTAAATCTCAGTCAGGCGGATTCAAATGGTTATGGGATTTTGATAATTAAAATATAAATAAAATATAAAATAAGATAGAGATACTTATGCAATTCATTGGTAAGAATTTCATATAAGCGTATGGAGATGCTTTGTTCCTTTTGAATCTCTGCTTTCCTACTGCCTTCATCAAATCATTCATACTCCTTTCCATGGCAAGCTGTATGTTGGGCATCACCGTCGTCAATGGCTACCTCCCGTCCTCTCAGTGAAAATGGTCCAAATGCACTGTCACCGCACGGCTAATCATTTGTCGGTTCTCACTCATGTTGGAATAGGATCCGTTGATCCTTTTGCGTCTGTCACTACGCCTAACACTCGTGAGTTTGAAGCTCGTCACAGTCATCCCATCCCGGATCCTACTCGGAATACCACAGACAAGGTTTAGACTTTCCGGATCTCAAGAATGACCGCCAGTAATTCTAGCTTATACCACGAAGACTCTGATCTTTCGGAATGGAGGCTAAGAGATACACACTCAAGCTATTGCAGATAGAACGGAAGTGGTTGTCAGGCACGCATTCATAGGTGAGAATGATGATGAGTGTCACGGATCATCACATTCATCAGGTTGAAGTGCGAGTGAATATCTTGGAATAAGAACAAGCTTGAATTGAATAGAAAACAATAGTACTTTGCATTAATTCATGAGGAACAGCAGAGCTCCACACCTTAATCTATGGTGTGTAGAAACTCCACCGTTGAAAATACATAAGTGATAATAGTGTTCATTGGCTTCGGCCCCAGAGAGGGAACTAGAATGACCAAGATCTCTAATACAATAGTAAAAAGTCCTATTTATACTAAACTAATTACTAGGATTTACAGAGATAAGTAAATGCTGCAGAAATTCACTTCTAGGGCCCACTTAGTGTGTGATTGGGCTGAGCATTGAGATTTTATGTGTAGAGACTCTTTTTGGAGTTAAACACCAGGTTGTAGCCTGTTTCTGGCATTTAACTCTGATTTGTAACCTATTTCTGGCGTTTAACTCCAGAATAGGGCAGGAAGTTGGCGTTTGAACGCCAATTTGCATCGTCAAAACTCGGGCAAAGTATGAACTATTATATATTGCTGGAAATCCCTGAATGTCCACTTTCCAATGCAATTGAGAGCGTGCCAATTGGGTTTTTGTAGCTCCAGAAAATCCATTTCGAGTGCAGGGAGGTCAGAATCCAACAGCATCTGCAGTCCTTCTTCAGCCTCTGAATCAGATTTTTGCTCAAGTCCCTCAATTTCAGCCAGAAATTACCTGAAATTACAGAAAAACATACAAACTCATAGTAAAGTCTAGAAATGTGATTTTTATTTAAAAACTAATAAAAATATACTAAAAACTAACTAAATCATACTAAAAACTATGTAAAAACAATGCCAAAAAGCGTATAAATTATCCGCTCATCATATAAATAATCAATGAGTGAATTGAGTTGCCATTGTTAGGTAGGTTTCTTCTCTGCATATTCTTATTTTAGTGTTTTGGTTGTTAGCTTGTTTGATTGAATTTGTGCCCTAAGTTGTGGGTTAGTTGTTGTTGAATAGTATTTTACTTGAAGTGTAAGTTTTGTTTGTTTTGTATTTGAAAATTTTTTAAAAATCAAAAGATTTGTTGTTAAATTTGAATTTTTATTATTTTAGAATGCTTGTAGATTAGGAGAATGCCCTGTTTCTGTTTTCATATATTAAAAAAAATGTGCGCCACGCCTAAGCGTGGCCGACGCGCACGCGTCGTTTGGCATTTTGGGACTCCTGGTACAAAACCCAGAGAGTTGTGCGAAATTTGTGTGAAAACTGTGTTGAGAGCACAATTGCTTCCCACGCGTGCGCATCACTGACGCGTACACATCGATTGTCTATTTTGCCCACCCACCCGTGAGCGTGGGCGATGCTTGCGCATCGATTCCGCGCCCTACCTCCCCTGTTTCTGATCTGTTTTCTTTTCTCTTCCTCTCTTCTTTTCTTTCTTGCTTTCTTCTTCCTTCCTTCTCCTTTCTTCTTCTTTCCTTTTCTTTTCTTCTTCCTTCTTCTCTCATTTCCTCTTATTTCTTCTTCCTTTCTTACTTTCCAAATTTTCACTTCTCATTTTTCTTATTTTTCATTTTCTTTTATATGTTGCATTTGCATATTGTCATCCATTGCATTTTAATTTTGTTCCTATAACTTGTTTTTAGTTTCTTTTCTAAATTTATTATTTTAATAATGGTGTTGAATTCTCTTACTCAATTGTTGAGAATTTCTTGGTTAATCTTGGTGCTTCGTGACTTGTTTGGCATTAATTGTAATATTTACTCTACACACAAGATTAGTGCTTTAGTCATTCCTAACTCATTATCTCTTGTTTTTGTACATTATTGTCATTGAGTTAGGATAGGACCAAATACTCTCATGCTTATCCCTAATCTTGTTTGTGTCAATTTCCATTTGAACTTGATGCTCAACATGCTCTTCATGCTTTGACTTTACCCTTGCATCAACTGTAGTGATATGCCTTAGCTTATATTGTATTCTCACTTACATGCATAGCTAACATGTAGTGAGAACCTTACTCTTATTTGGCATTAGCCCCCACCTATGTTCTATTGCTTTGATATCTTTGTTGTAGGCTTAATTTTCTTTCTTTTTCTTTCCTTTTAGGTTGGCCACCAAAAAGGAAAGGAAATGAGACGCTTCTAAATGGGGCAACAAACAAGTTCATCCGCACAACCTTTTGAAGGAGCTCATCAATTGTAGCAACCCATCCACCTTGCTCTTCTTTGCATGCACCGAGGACGATGCAATCTTCAAGTGTGGGGAGGTCGTCTGACCGATCTCCATGGGTAACAATTTTCTTTTTCAAAACCAATTCTTAATTTTCTTTGTTAGTTAGTTGTCGCATTGCATGATAGGTTGCATGATAGTTAGAATTTGTACATATTTTACCACTTCTTTTTATGTTAGGACTACTTGGTTAGGGTGATGATTTCTTTTCCAAGAAACTATTTTTAGGGCATCCTACCAATTTGTTGGAAAAAAAATTTTTGTTGAACTTGCTTGAAGAATTTATTTTGGAACATGGTTTTTGAGCTAAGAACACAAGCATGTGAGTTTTGAGTCCAATTGCGTGGTTACATCATATAACCACTTATTTCCATTCTTGTGTGTATTATTCTCTCTCTATGATTGTAATCTTTGATTTGTTTGATTCTTTATGTCTATTATTCCATGTATACATGCATTTATATGATTAAGGCCATTATTTCATTTAGCTCACTTACCCAAATGGCCTACCTTTCATCAACCATTGTTAGCCAATTTTGAGCCTATTTAATCCCTTTTGTTCTTAATTTTAGCACATCACTACCCTTAAGTGAAAACAATAAATGTCCCTTAATTTGGATCTTTGATTAGCTTAGGCTACTGAGGGTGTGTATCATTTGGGTATGGAAAACTTGGGATATTGGTTGAGGTAAAAGTGTACTTTGTATTTTTATTGAAAATATTAGGAATTGGGTGCATACTCATGTATTAAATATGTAAAACCATATGCATTGATACGTTGTATATACTGTATTATGAAAACAAAATGATAAAGGAAAAAAAGATATGTATGTAAAAAAAAGAAATAGAAAAATAAAGAAAGAAAAATACATAGAAAAAGAAAAGCAATAAAGAGGGGACAAAAATGCCCCAAAGTAAAGTAATAATAACAATACATATGGAATGTGAATTAAAGAGAATGCATGAGTATGTGAAAAAAGTGGGAATCATGGGTAGCTAGATATTGTATTAGAATTGTATAGGTTGTTATATGTGTTTGGTGAGAGCTTAGGCTAATCAAAGATGCAAATTTCAAGCTAACTTAACCATATGCATCCCTACCTTTACCCTAGCCCCATTACAATCTTATGAATAAGACCTCATGATGAATGTATGCATGCATTGAATAATTGTTGATTGTTAGAAGAAAAACAAATCATGGAAAGCATGATTAGAAGAGAATTGAGTGAATCGACCCTATACACTTGAGCAACTAGAGCGGATACACTTCTAGTGAGGGTTCGATGCTCAATTCCTTGTTCCCGGCTTTCATAAGCTTTCTTCTTGCAAGTCTAAACTTCATTTGGATATTTGAATTGGTAGGATTCATGAATCGTCATATGATCTTAGCCCTACTTGCTCATATATGTTCTTGGAGATTGATTTTCTTTCAACCAAGTAGGTAGAATCCTTTTGCATTTAATTGCATTCATATAGATAGGTGCATATAGTTTATTTGCATTGAATAAATATTCATACCCCTTTTCTTGTTTTTCTTGGTTTAGCATGAGGACATGCTTGGTTTAAGTGTGGGGAGGTTTGACAAACCCATATTTTGCGGTTTATCTTGTGTTAATTTTAGGAGATTTTATCATCTTTTCTCACATTTACCCAATGAAATAGCATGGTTTTGTGAATTTCTCCTAATTTGTGCTTAAGAGCAAAAAATGCTTTTTAGGCCCTAAAATTACTAGTTTTAATTTACTTTAATTCCATTCGATGCCTTGATATATTTGTTAAGTGATTTCAGGATTAGAAGGCAAAGATTGTGTTGAAGGAATGAAGAAAAAGCATGCAAAAATGGAGAATTCATAAAGAAATGAGGATTTGCTTAACTGAAGGCCACGCGCACGCGTCACTCACGCGTACGCGTGAGATGAAAATTTCGCAAGCGGCGCGCACGCGTCACCCCACGCGCACGCGTGACTAGAAAAAATGCCAATGACGCGTACGCGTGACAAGCGGCACGTGACCAACTTAAAGGCAAAACGCTGGGGGCGATTTCTGAGCTCAAGGAGGCCCAAATCCAACTCATTTTCTGATGCTATTTAACCAAGGATTGAAGGGAGGATGAACCAGCGAGAACCATAGTGTAGTTTTTACCATGTTGTTGGTTAGAATTCTAGAGAGAGAAGCTCTCCATTCTCTCTAGAATTTAGGGTAGTTTATGTTAAATACTCTTAGATTCACTTTTAATTCTTGTTTTTATTTCAATTCTCTTTATCTTTTGTTATTCTATTGTCTCAATTCTTTTAGTTTTTCTTGTTAATTTCTTTATTTTGCCATTTTTACTTTCATGAACTCTTGTTGGATTTACTTTTATTTTAATACAATTTTATGTTTCCATGTCCTTTTTATGTTTATCTTAATTGCTGTTGTTGATTTCTTGCTTATGTTAGGTGTAGCTTTTATTAATTTTTGCATGTTGTGATGTTTACTTTTAGTGCACTCTAGGTGTTTGTTAAAATGTTTTCTCTAGTTTTTGGGTAGTTTTCTTGACTCTTGGCCTAGGCTAAGGGAATTGAGTGACCTTGAGTCATTGGGTCTCATTGAATTGGTGATTTGAGAATCCTATGTGGTCAATTTGATAACCATTGACTCTAGCCTACTACTAAGTTAATTAGTAGCTAGGTTAGGACTTATGGATTGATGTTGATCAAGCCTATTTGACGTACTTAATACTTTGAGGTTGACATTATACTTACTTCAAGCATAGAGGTAGACTTAATAGGTTGGTCCCTCATAATTGTCAATATATGGTTTGTAGATAAGGATGGTAATCTCAATTTCTATGCTTAGCCAAGAGTTGTTTTCCTTTATTTTATTAGTTCTTGTATTTACTTTTCTTGTCCATTACAAATCAAACCCCCTTGTTCTTCATAGCTAATAATTGATCACTTCATTGCAATTCCTTGTGAGACGACCTGAGGTTTAAATACTTCGGTTAATTTTCATTGGGGTTTGTACATGTGACAACCAAAATCTTTAAAATTTGATTCGAGTATTGTTAGTTGGTTGGGAACTATACTACCAACGGAATTATTTTGTGTGAAATTCCTAACCATACGAAAATACTCTTTCACTGACCTTCTAGGACTTAAGAAGGAGGATGTGAAGGTCGAGATCGAGGAAGGCAGGGTGCTTCAGATTAGCGGCGAGAGGAGCAAGGAGAAGGAGGATAAGGGTGACACGTGGCACCTATATACTTTCTGAATTCATATTTGTATGTACTTGGCATTAATGTTAAGGATTTGATTTTGAGACATTTTAAGTGAAACTAAATTTAACATTGTCATTTCAATAGCTACATTAAAAGAGTTATGCATATCGAATATTATGGGAGATTAGGTTCTTTTCTGTGGGTGTTAGTGCAGTTTATTACTTTTTATTTCAGGTTAGCAGTATGTTGTTGTATGATTAATTTCAGAACGATATTTGATTGATTCAAATTATTTAATATTTGTTACTTTTAAGCTAGCTTGTATTCCTACACAATGAAGTTTATTTATTGATTACATAATTTTTGTGTATTAAAGCTACTAATACTAGGGAGCCTTGAGTATGTATAATAATTTAGTTATAAATTGCTGCTATTATAATAATTTGATTGATTTTATGTTTAATTACAATTATGTTTTATTATTGTATAAATTACCCTAAATTCTAGTGTTTTCAGACAAGTTACTTTAGAATTGAATGTCCTTAATTATAATTTTAAACACCCTCCAAATCATATGTTACAAAATCTTATTATAATCAAATACGTTTAAATTAATAATAATCAAACTCAAGAATTTAGATTAAAGTTAAACTCGTGTTATAATTAGAATATATAATCAAACATTCTTCAAATCCTATTATAAAATCCAGGTATAATCAAACGCATTCAAGGTAATAATTAAACTCAAAAATCCAAATCAAAGTTCAATGTTATAATTAGATTATAATCCAACATATCCCAAATTATACTTTGAAATTTGATTATAATCAAACACAACAAAATAATAATCAAACTTCAAATCAAAGTTCAATGTTATAATCATATTATAATCAAACATGTACTAAGTTATACTTCAAAATTTGATTATAATCAAACACAACAAAAGTGATAATTATACTCTCCAAATCAAGGTTCAAACTCATATTATAATCGGATTATAATCAAACACACTCCAAATGATATTACAAAATTTAGTTATAATCAAACATGTTCAAGGTAATAATCAAATTCAAGAATCCAACTCAAATTTTATTGTGATTGAAATATTATTAGAAACCTTAGTTTGATTATAATCTAAAGCTTTTAATCTCTTTGAAGAAATGCAAGATCAAGGAATTCAATATAATAATATAGGATTTGCAAGTTCAATCAGTGCATGAGCATGTATCCAAGCACTTCCAGTGGCGGCAGATTCATGAACAGCCATGTGTTTCTAGTTATTTTGATCTTTCAATTGGCAATGGACTCACTAGTCTTTATGCTAGGAATGGTAAAGTACGCAAAGCATATATTACTTTTGATAAAATATTTGCCAAAGATAATATATCATAAAACTCATTGGTATCAGATTTTCACGAAGTGGATATTTTAAAGAAGCATTGAAACTATTTGCTCAAAGGAATAAAGCTGGACAGGAAATCAATTCATTTATATTTGGTTTTGTAGTTAATGCTACTGCCAATGTGACAGAAGGCTAATGTCGGTCTAGAATTTTCACAAAATGATTACGTAGAAGTATAGTTTCAACCAACAACTAGCTCTCGATCAAAGTTTAGTTTGGTTGTCACAAGTTCAACCTAATTCAATTTAAAATAGCCAAGAGTATTACTCCTGGGTCGTCTTCCCTAAGATATGCAATTACGTGAATCAAAGTTGGTTGAGATAATCGGGGTTGATAAGCATAAGCAAGAAATTAAACTAACAAAACTAAATATGCAAGAAACTTAAACTGCAATGAATTGAAGCAAGGGTGATAGAATTATCGACTACGCAATCATGGATATGACAAAGCGAGATATGAATTTAAAATCTATTCTAAAACTAATCAAACAAACTAGAAATAGCTAAAATAAGAAATGATCAAAGACATTTTTGGGGTTTTATTATAAATATAAAAGGCTCTTGGTTAAGGTATGAGAAAAGGGGTCACTATCATTGTTTAACAATCATATAGGTAGTGTTTGTTTAAGGAGACAAGACACAGAGACATGGACAACAAATGTTTAAAAAATATTTGGAGGCAGAGACATGGACACTGAATACATTGTCTCCAGGATAGTCTTTATATTTTTGTGTCCACTTTTTTATGAAGGATAATGATAGACACGGGATTTGAAAAGGTGGATACGGATCTTTTTATGAAAATTTTTTTCCCTTTTATCCATAGATATTTTTTATTATTCCACTATTACCCCTTCTTATTTTCTCTAATTTGAGCTTCTTCTCTATATCGTCGTTCTTAAAGAGGTACTCTCTTCTCCCTGCTCTTTTTCTATCTCTACGTTCTTCTTTCCCTTTTTTATTTTTTTTCAGGTACTCTCTTCTTGTTGTAGAATTTCTTACTTGGCTTGATAATTCCTTCATTCTTATCGTTCATTCTCTTTTATATGGCATGCTGCAAGTTTACTTAATGGAGGCTTAATTCACTCTTCTACTTTACGTTACTTTATTTATTTTTAATTTTGTTACTTCAATACTATTTTTACTTTGTTGGTTCACAGACCAATTCTTTTTGTAATCCCCTGTATTCCTATGTACTTTCATTAAATTAGTTTGTACTAGATGCGAAAAATTTGGAATCACATATTTATTTTAGTCATTTCGCATAATATTTTAATCTTGTCCATATCTATCCGAACATAATACAGGACAATAGATTAGTGTCTTGTACATTATATCCAAACACAGTATACAAAGAATACATTTTAGTATCTCTTTTCTATTGTCTCTGTCTTAATATCATGTTCTGTTTTGTCCATAAAAACAAATGCAGCGATAATGACAATTGTGAGAAATCGATCCCATTAAGTTTACCTCGATGCTCGAGGTACGTCAAATAGGTATAGTTAACATCAATCCATAAGTCCTAATCTAGCTACTAATTAACTTAGTAGAAGATTAGCGCCAATAAATGTCAATTTAACTAATAACGACTCCACATTATCGATCCAATTAGACACAATGACTCAAGGTCACCCAATTCTTTAACTTAGGTCAAGAGTACTACTCCTTAATCAAAGAAAATATTTCGTCAAATACTTGGCGTGCACTAATTAAAGACATGGATAAATTACAAAATAGTCATGAAGAGAACATAAAACTCAAACTCAATTAAAGAGAACTCAATATTCACAATAGTATCAAGCTATGATTATAATTGACAAAAATGAATAACTAACAAGTAAACTAGGTAATTGAAAGTGCAATAACTACAAAATCGAGAAAACAACTAAAATCAAACAAGATCTAAACCAAAATTTAGTAACAAAATTGTGATAATCCTAAGAAAACCTAGAGAAAAGGAAGAGTTTCTCTCTCTAGAAGTCAAGAACTAAAATCTAAGTATTTTTTCTATGTATGAGTGTGTGTGTGTGTGTCTCCTTCCATCCTCCAGTCAATTAGTCTCAACTTGGACTTGAAAATGGCCTAGAAACTTCCAGAAATTGCCACTCATGTGTTCCTTTAATGAGGCACTCTTTTGATGTTTCCCGTAAGTGATAGGGGTACGCGTACACGACTTTGGAAAAAGTTCATATGATGCGTACGCAAAACATGGATGCGTACGCATGACTCTAAAACTTTCAAACTTCAAATCTTCATGATTCTTCGCTTTTGCATGCTCTCTTCTTCACTTTCCAAGCTAACCCTATAGGTCCAGAAACACTTGAACATACATATCAAGCCATCGAATAGAGTCTAAGAGAGAAATAAATTAATCATTAAAGGCCTCAAAAAGTATGCTTTAGTCACTTAAGTACAATTAGGAGGAAATCATAAAAGCATGTAATTTCAATGAATAAATGTGAGAAAAGTCGACGAATTCCACTCATTTAAAGTGGATAAATACGATGAAATGTGGATTTATCACAATGTTACTAATGTTACACTGGGGAAGTAGATTCATGCCATGACTAAAAAAACCAATTATGATTTTGAGGTTTCTAATGTTTTAATCACGTAATATTCAAAATATAGTAGCGTTGCGGTAGACTCCTGTGCAATGTGATCAGTGGCAGTTGACCCTTTCTAAGATTTTTTTAACTGCAATCAAATCCATTCTCTCAGCAACCAAATAACACATAAAGTCTCGCACGTCAAAAATGAATAATGGCAGATTTGTTGCTGGCACCACCAAAATCTTCCACAAACCTTTTTCTCAAATTCATTGGACTCCCATCCTCTGTGGTTCAAACCTGCATCGTTTCTTTCTCTTTTCTTTGATAGGG
>NC_029791.2:106363127-106383015 GCF_000816755.2 Arachis ipaensis
GAAAGGGTGACCATAGAGTACCTATGGTCACGGGTTTTTTAAAAATGGTGGCCTAAAAGGGTATATGGTCACGATTTTGAGGGGTGACCTAAAGGGGTCTATGGTCACGATTTTTTACAGTGACCAAAAAGGGTATATGGTCACGGTTTTTCAAAAAAGGGTGACCTAAAAGGGTCTATGGTCATGGTTTTGAGGGGTGACCTAAAGGGGTCTATGGTCATGGTTTTGGGAGGTGGCCTAAGGGTCTATGGTCACGGTTTTGGGGGTGACCTAAAAGTGTCTATGGTCACGGTTTTTTACAGTGACCAAAAAGGGGCTATGGTCACGGTTTTTCAAAAAAGGGTGACCTAAAAGGGTCTATGGTCATGGTTTTGGGGGGTGACCTAAAGGGGTCTATGATCACGATTTTGGGGATGACCCAAAAGGGTCTATGGTCACGGTTTGGGGGGTGACCTAAAGGTGTCTATGGTCACGATTTTTTACAGTGACCAAAAAGGGTCTATGGTCACAGTTTTGAGGGGTGACCTAAAGGAGTCTAAGGTTACGGTTTTGGGGGGTGACCTAAGGGGTCTATGGTCACGATTTTACGGGGTCAATTAAAGGGGTCTATGGTCACAGTTTTTTATAGGACCAAAAAAAGTCTATGGTCACGATTTTTCAAAAGAATGACCTAAAAGGGTCTATGGTCACGGTTTTGGGGGTGACCTAAAGGGGTCTATGGTCACAGTTTTAATCATTTGAGTTTTAATTAATTAAGATTTTTATATATTTTTTTATAATTTTAAATATTTTATCTTTTTAAAATTTAAAAATTTTAATAATTAAAAACTAATAATAATTTTATATAATTTACTTTAAATATTAAAATTTTAAATCTAATTTTATAAATAAAAAATTAAGTTGAATACTATTAATTTTAAATTAAAAAATAATTTAGAACTTAATAATATAAAAAATAATTTAATAACTTAATAACGGATGAAAAACTAACCCATCATCAATGACCACTTATAATGCCAAATTCATTTTAATTATAGTTTAAGTTTTACCCATGGTACAGTATAAGATAATTGGAACAATATAAAAATTAATTTCGTACACTAAACGGCGCCGTTTTATTCACTAAGGTACCCCAGTAACCCTAATCCCCTCACTCACTCTCGTAGTCACTCACTACCAGAATACCAGGCAGCACCATCTCTTCCTTCGAGCTCCTCCCTCACTCCCTCCCTTGCTCCGTCCAACCACCGCCGTGTCACTGCCACCGTTCATGCTTCTCCAACGTCGTCGCAACGCCTCTGTTCAGCCGCTTTTCGCTGTGCTTCTGTGTCTGTTTTGTCGAGCTTCCCCTCTGTTTTGCCGTGCTTTTTCCACCATTTTGTCATGCTTCTAGCGCGCTCCAGCCATCGCCTTCCAGCCTCTGTTCTGCTTCGGTTCCGTTGCGTGGTACAACCTCTGTGCAGATGTCATTTCGCCGCAGCTCAGCCTCCTTTTCGCCGCAGCTCAGCCCTCTGTTCAACAATCTCCGTCGAGTTATAAAGTTCCGGCTCTCTCTCCCTCCTCTATTTTTAGTTATTGTTTTAGTTTGTTGTTGTTTTAATTGTTAGGTTGCTGTTCCAGACTTAGAGCTTTTGTTTTGTTGTTGATTTGCTATTTTGTTAACTTGTTTTGATTTTTAACTCATTTTGTGATGTTCTTGATTTGATTATTAACTGGTTTTACTATGTTCTTGATCTTATTAATTTGTTAATTTGATAAATTGTTATGGTGATGTTCTTGACCTTGTGATTGTTAGAATGTTGTGTTATTATATCAGTGGTAGATTTTGATCTATGTCTGTCAATCTGTAGTACCCCAGAAGCAGAATCTCCCAAAGGTGAATTATTTTTTATCTTGGAAAAGATTTAATTTTGTTTACTCCCCATTAATTCTGATAGCCATCAAGAGTGGAAGAAATATTTTGAGGATGCAGAATGTAGCATCTTTGATGTAATCTACAATGCAATTGATGTGGCTGCTTTAGATTATCCCAAAATGTTGAATATATTGTTTTGTATTTGCTCTGTTGCCATTAGTCCGTCTCTATTTTTAATTATCCAGCACTAACTTGTTTGAAAAATACTGAACAAACTAAGTGATTGCACTGAAGGAATATTTATCAGTTTAGAAGGGGATTTTTTTTGTGATGTTTAGAAGGAGATTGTACACATCATTTTCATTACTTGATTGTTTTATCATTTGAAATTTTTATTACCTTAATGAATATAACCATAACCATTAATGCATCACACTTTCCTTTAATAGGAATGTTTGTATGTTGCTGATGTGAATTTCTTTTGGCAGGAAGGACTGCTTTAGTTACACTGATTGCATTTATGCCAACCAACCCAAATGGTGCATTGGGCTCATTAGACTACAAGAAATAAAAAAGGTGCACATTGGCAATTAAATCCCGTTATGCAACTCCAAGGTTTGGGACTTCTGAGCGGCAAAAACTGATAGATGAGGTAGAACAATTCTTATTGTTTTCTCCCTAGTCCAGTGTTCTGTAATATTAGGTGTATTTTGGAGATTAAGGAGAGACTTTACAATTATCACAAAGAGGTTAGTGATTATAAATTATTGTACTAAGATTAATAAAATTTGTTATTGGATTGTTATTGCATTGTTATTGTAAGGTGATGATCTTAATGAAGCAAATCTGCAGCAAGTTTTGGTGGATTTTGATGATTATTGGTATTTTATGGCAAGATGTCTTATACTCTTATTAACCCTCTACTACAACTAATTTTATTTTTGAATATATAGGTGCGATGTCTTATACTATTATTAACCATCTACCACATGTACATTGGTTGTTAGTGGTTACATATTGTGTGTAGTTAACTTATTTCATTCATAAGTCGTAAGCATGATTGAAATAATTTTTTTGGTGCTGTGATTTCAATTGTTTTGAATGGAAATAACTTTTTTCAAGTACACATGATTGAAAAAGTAACTACTAAATTAGCAACAAATTCTTTTCTGTTGATTTTTAGTCTTATATCATTTTTGGTCATATAAATTTCAGTTTTTGTAGAATTGATTTTATATTAAATAAAGAAAATAAGTGCAAAAAAGTACATTAAACTAATAAGAGTTAACTTAATATGAGGAATTTAGTATAATAAGAGTTAACTTAATAAAAGTCAACTTCATCTATACGTTGACTTGTTCTATTTATGTATTCCAATTACAGTAAAACAGGACTTTTTTGTAGCAAATGGAGCTGGCTTTCTTTCACAATTACTTCAGTGCCATATGTTCCTAATTTGCAATAAACAAGCTTTCCCTTCACCTTATTTGGATCTAAGGAACCTCCAAAGCAGTATCTATATCTATGCATTAATTAAAATCTTCTTTGTCTATATGTTGACTTATTTTGTTTATGTATTTCAATTACAGTAAGACAGAATTTTTTTTCTTCTCCTTGGCTTCCGCAACATTCCTAAAAGACTAAAGCCTTTTCTTCACAGCACAGGTTAGCTTAACTTCTCTTCTTCCTTTTGATGTTCCTTTTTATTTTTATGTTGTCATGAAACTAAGGTTGGGTTTGGAACCGATTGTGTGCTATTATGAGTGACTTTTGGCTTTCTTCTGCACTTTTTGTGTTAAAGGAAAAGAAGGAACATTGTGCTTTGAATACTAACATGTGAATTAGTTATTCTAGTTTGGGTTTTATATTTGTTTTACCATTTTCGTCACTCCCACCATCCTTCAAATGTTGATATGGTAATTCATTTCAAACTCTCTTTATTTTTCTTTTATATTAGGTCTTATTCTTGTGATACTTCATCTAGAGTTTGAAATGTGTTGTGAATCTGCATCAGCATACAAGACAAAAAAGAATACATAAGTATTATTACTTTATATATTATGACCATGAAAGAAAAGAAAACTGTAGTTAAGTTTACGGTTTAATAACGAATTTTGTGTTTTGAGTTTTTATCTTTCCAAATACTAATTTAGAGTAATTCTTAGCTTAAAGGATATCTAAACTTTTAAAAGAATTATAAAATTTTACAAGAAAAATTTTTAAATACTTGTTTAAACTTTCAAAAGTTTTTAATTTTTAGTATATATGTAATGTATATATGTTTTAATGATATATTTTTTTTCTAAGTTGAAAAAAGATAAATGTAAGTGTTTATGTCTAATGTGACTTTGCTTTGCATGTTAATGAAGCAGGTGCTGAGCTTTCATATGGTAAAGTAGTTGAAACAAAAGTTTTCGAGCATTGAGAAGGAAGAATAGCAATACCAGAAACAATCAATCCTGGCAGAGTCTGAATTGTATTGCTTTCATGTCTGTGGAACAATTCTGTTAATAGTTTCTACTTAGTGTTAGTGTGTATATCACTGTATAAAACTGAGATTGAGACAAGTGTATTCACTCAACTATATTGATATGTTAGTTGGTTACTTTAATCACAACTTATCTTAATTGTTGATTATCATTTTTCATTTTTAGATTTATTTTGTAATTATCATCATTTGAGATGTGATTATGCTTTAAAAAAATTAAATCTCATAAAACAAAATAGGCTATGATCACGGTGAAATCCGTGACCATAGATAAAGCTATGGTCACGGTTTTAAGGTGGGGTAACCATAGAGGCTATGGTCACGGTTTTTTACCGTAACCATATATAAGGCTATGGTCATGATTTTAAAGAGGGGTGACTATAGAGACTATGGTCACGGTTTTCAGGAGGGGTGACTATAGAGGCTAAACCGTGACCATAGATAAGGCTATGGTTACGGTGAAAAAACGTGGCCTAAAGTGTCAGAATTTGAAAATTGTAACCGTGACCATAGAAACCGTGACCATGGATAAAAAAATCGTAACCATAAACTTATGGCCACGAGAGAATAGGCCACGGTAAAAAACCGTGACCATAGGTCCAAAACTGTGACCATAAATTTATGATCACCTTTTTTACTAGCTATGGTCACAGTTTTTTACCGTGACCATAGGCCTTTTTTTTGTAGTGGTGGTAACGAAAAGACAATAGTGGTTGGTAAAGAGTGGTACCAAAAGATCGAGGGTCTAAAGGAGGCGATTGATGAGCGGATAATTTATACGCCTTTTGGCATTGTTTTTACATAGTTTTTAATATGATTTAGTTAGTTTTTACTATGTTTTTATTAGTTTTTATGCAAAATTTACATTTCTGGACTTTACTACGAGTTTGTGTATTTTTTTTTATGATTTCGGGTATTTTCTGGCTGAATTGAGGGACCTGAGCAAGAATCTGATTCAGATGCTGAAAAAGGACTGTAGATGCTGAAAAAGGACTGTAGATGCTGTTGGATTCTGACCTCCCTGCACTCAAAGTGGATTTTTTGGAGCTACAGAAACCCAATTGGCGTGCTCTCAACTACGTTGGAAAGTAGACATCCAGGGCTTTCCAGCAATATATAATAGTCTATACTTTGTCTGATTTTTTATGATGCAAACTGGCATTTAAACGCCAACTTCCTGTCCTATTCTGAAGTTAAACACCAGAAACAAGTTACAAACCAGAGTTAAATGCCACAAACAGGCTGCAACCTGGCGTTTAACTCCAAGAGAAGTCTCTAAACGTGTAAAGCTCAATGCTCAGCCCAAACACACACCAAGTGGGCCCCGGAAGTGGATTTCTGCACTATCTGCATCATTTACTCATTTCTGTTAACCCTAGCTACTAGTTTAGTATAAAAACTACTTTTAGAGATTTATTTTACGTCTTTGGACCACTTTTACGTCTTGGTCATTCTGGTTCCCCCTCTGGGGCCGAAGCCAATGAACACCATTATCACTTATGTATTTTCAACGGTGGAGTTTCTACACCCCATAGATTAAGGTGTGGAGCTCTGTTGTTCTTCATGAATTAATGCCAAGTACTATTGTTTTTCTATTCAATTCAAGCCTATTTCTTCTTTAAGATATTCATTTGCATACAAGAACATGATGAATGTGATGATTATGTGACACTCATCACCATTCTCACCTATGAACGCGTGCCTGACAACCACTTCCGTTCTACATGCAAACAAGCTTGAATGTGTATCTCTTGGGTTTCTAATCTAAGATTAAAGCCTTCGTGGTATAGACTAGAATTATTGGCGGCCATTCTTGAGATCCAGAAAGTCTAAACCTTGTCTGTGGTATTCTGAGTAGGATCTGAGATGGGATGACTGTGACGAGCTTCAAACTCGCGAGTGTTGGGCGTAGTGACAGACGCAAAAGGATTAATGGATCCTATTCCAACATGAGTGAGAACCGACAGATGATTAGCCGTGCGGTGACAGTGCATTTGGACCATTTTCACTGAGAGGACGGGAGGTAGCCATTGACAACGATGATACCCAACATGCAGCTTGCCATGGAAAGGAGTATGAATGATTGAATGAAGGCAGTAGGAAAGCAGAGATTCAGAAGGAGCAAAGCATCTCCATACGCTTATCTGAAATTCTCACCAATGAATTACATAAGTATCTCTATCTTATTTTATATTTTATTTATATTTTAATTATCAAACCTCATAACCATTTGAATCTGCCTGACTGAGATTTACAAGATGACCATAGCTTGCTTCAAGCCGACAATCTCCGTAGGATCGACCCTTACTCACGTAAGGTTTATTACTTGGCGACCCAGTGCACTTGCTGGTTAGTTGTGCGGAGTTGTAAAAAAGAGTTGAGATTACAATCGTGCGTACCAAGTTTTTGGCGCCGTTGAGATCACAATTTCGTGCACCAAGTTTTTGGCGCCGTTGCCGGGGATCACAATTTCGTGCACCAAGTTTTTGGCACCGTTGTCGGGGATTGTTCGAGTTTGGACAACTGACGGTTTATTTTGTTGCTTAGATTAGGAAAAATTTATCTTTTTGTTTAGAGTCACTAAAATTGCGTCTTCTATTATTATTTTTGGTTGAAACTTTTTTTTAGAATCCTTATTTTCTTTTTTCAATTTTTTTTCGAAAAATTTTAAACTAATAATTGAGTTTTTCTGTTTGAGTTTAGTTTCATATTTTAAGTTTGGTGTCAATTGCATGATTTTATTTTTCTTTTATTTTTTTTGAATCATTAGTGCTCAGAATATAAAAATTTTTAAGTTTGGCGTCCTTTGTGTTTCTGTTTTCTTAAAAATTTTTCAAAAGTTGTTCTTAGCGTTCATCGTGATATTCAAAGTTTTCCTGTTTGTTTTCTTTATTTTGATCTAAAAATTTAAGTTTGGTGTTATTTTTACTGTTTTTCTCTTTCTTCATTAAATTCAAAAATATCTTTTCTCTTTATTTTAATTAATTTTCAAATTTTCCTTTAAAAATTCAGATTTTTATTTTAAAAACTTTCTATTCTATCTTATCTTAGTTTTGAAATTTCAAAATTCAAAATCTTTTTCAAAAATCATATCCAAAGTTTTTCAAATCTTCTTAATTAAGTAATTATTTTAGTTTTCAAATCTATTTTTCTCTTAGTTTTCGAAATTTATATTTTAATTTCTAATTATTTTATTTTATCTTATTATTTTTATTTAATTTTAATTATTCGGTTTGTTTTTAATTAAATAAGATAAAAATAAAAATATATTTTAATTTGCAATTCACATCAATTTCCTTTTCTCCATCATGGACCAAAGTGGAAATGAACAGTCCAGAAGGACTCTGGAGTCATATGCTAACTCCATTACTGCTGCATATGGGAGTAGCATCTGTATACCTCCCATCAAAGCAAGCAGTTTTGAGCTAAATCCTCAGCTCATTGTCATGGTGCAGCAAAATTGCCAGTATTCTGGTCTTCCACAGGAAGAACCTACTGAGTTTCTGGTGCAGTTCTTGCAAATTGCTAACACAGTGCATGACAAGGAGGTAGATCAGGATGTATACAGGTTGTTACTGTTTTCGTTTGCTGTAAAAGATCAAGCTAAGAGGTGGTTAAATAACCAACCCACAGCAAGCATAAAAACATGGAAACAGTTATCACACAAATTCCTGAATCAATATTTCCCTCCAAAAAGGATGACACAGCTAAGGATAGACATCCAAGGCTTTAAACAAGAGGATGATGAATCCCTTTATAACGCCTGGGAGAGGTACAGAGGGATGCTAAGGAAATGCCCCTCTGAAATATTTTCAGAGTGGGTGC
The DNA here is from genome assembly GCF_000816755.2 of Arachis ipaensis. Classification (NCBI taxonomy): domain Eukaryota; kingdom Viridiplantae; phylum Streptophyta; class Magnoliopsida; order Fabales; family Fabaceae; genus Arachis; species Arachis ipaensis. Next base: position 106,371,296 of record NC_029791.2, read on the forward strand.
AGTTAGACATCTTCTACTACGGGCTTACAGAAAAAGCTCAGGTATCTCTAGACCACTCAGCTGGTGGATCTATACACATGAGAAAGACTGTTGAAGAGGCTCAAGAGCTTATTGATATAGTTGCTAGAAATCAGCATCTGTACATAAGTAATGAGTCTTCAATGAAAGAAGAAGCTAAGGAAGTGTCAACTGACTTTAGTCCTTAGGAACAAGTTGCTGAACTCAATAAGCAATTATCTTCTATAACAAGACAGTTAGCAAAATTCAAGGAGATGCTACAAGAGACCAGAATTGCTAACAAGGATATGGAATCACAATTGAATCAGAAAAAATAGAAGTTATCAAAATAGATAACAGAGGAGTTCCAAGCAGTTCAATTAAGAAGTGGAAAAACGCTAAACACTTCAACTCAAAGCAGCAGAAAGCCAAGAAAAGAATATCTGACAGAGGAGGAGCAACCTGCTACCCAAAATCCCTCTAAGGACAGTAAGAGCCCAAAGAGAAATAGGCATGGCGATCAAACGCCAGAAATAGGTGAAAAACTGGCGTTAGACTCCAAATCCACGTCCAGTTCTGGCGTTCGAACGCTAGAAAAGGGTAGGAATCTGGCGTTAAACGCCCAATCCATGTCCAGTTCTGGCATTCAAACGCCAGTGAGGGATCAGACACCTGCAAGTGCTAATACTAACTCCCTCAAGAAGGCTTCTCAACCTGCCTCTGTAGGAAATCAACCTACAATAACTAAGGTTGAAGAATATAAAGCCAAAATACCTTATCCTTAGAAACTCCGACAAGCAGAACAAGATAAACAATTTGCTCGCTTTGCAGACTATCTCAGGACTCTTGAAATAAAGATTCCGTTTGCAGAGGCACTTGAGCAAATACCCTCTTATGCTAAGTTCATGAAAGAGATCTTAAGTCATAAGAAGGATTGGAGAGAAACAGAAAAAGTTTTTCTCACTGAAGAGTGCAGTGCAGTCATCCTAACAAGCTTATCAGAGAAGCTTAAGGATCCCGGAAGCTTTATGATACCATGCACATTAGAGGGTACTTGTACCAAGACAGCCCTATGCGACCTTAGGGCAAGTATCAATCTAATCCCTGCATCTACTATCAGAAAGCTCGGCTTGGCTGAAGAGGTCAAACCTACCCAGATATGTCTTCAACTTGTTGATGGCACCATTAAATATCCATCAGGCATAATTGAGGACATGATTGTCAAGGTTGGGCCATTTTCCTTTCCCGCTGACTTTGTAGTGCTGGAAATGGAGGAGCACAAAAGTGCAACTCTCATTCTAGGAAGACCCTTCCTAGCAACTGGACGAACCCTCATTGATGTCTAAAAAGGGGAGGTGACCTTAAGAGTCAATGAGGACGAGTTCAAGCTGAATGCCGTTGAGGCAATGAAGCATCTAGACACATCAAAAGACTACATGCGTGTTGATATTATTGACTTCCTGGTAGAGGAGATCAACATGACTAAGAGTCTCAAATCAGAGTTAGAAGATATCTTCAAAGATGTCCAGCCTGATCTGGAGGAATCAGAGGAAATAAAAGAGCCTTTGAAATTTCCTCAGGAAGAGGAGAAACCTCCTAAACCTGAGCTCAAACCACTACCATCATCCCTGAAATACGCATTTCTGGGAGAAGGTGACACTTTTCCGGTGATCATAAACTCTGCTTTAAATCTACAGGAAGAGAAAGCACTACTTCAAGTGCTAAGGACACACAAGGCAGCCCTTGGGTGGTCCATAAGTGATCTTAAGGGCATCAGCTCAGCAAGATGCATGCACAAGATCCTATTGGAGGACGATGCTAAGCCAGTGGTTCAACCACAGAGGCGGCTAAATCCTGCCATGAAGGAGGTGGTGCAAAAAGAGGTTACCAAGTTACTGGAGGCTGAGATTATTTATCCCATTTCTGATAGCCCCTGGGTGAGCCCTGTCCAAGTTGTCCCCAAGAAGGGAGGCATGACAGTGGTTCATAATGAAAAAAATGAACTGGTTCCTACAAGAACAGTTACAGGTTGGCGTATGTGTATTGATTACAGAAGGCTCAATACAGCCACCAGGAAGGATCACTTTCCTTTACCATTCATAGACCAGATGCTAGAAAGACTAGCAGATCATGAATACTACTGCTTTTTGGATGGCTATTCAGGTTATAACCAAATTGCAGTAGATCCTCAGGACCAAGAGAAAACAACATTTACATGCCCTTCTAGAGTGTTTGCTTACAGAATGATGTCTTTTGGTTTGTGCATGCACCTGCAACCTTTCAAAGGTGCATGCTCTTTATCTTCTCTGATATGGTAGAGAAATTTCTGGAAGTCTTCATGGATGACTTCTCAGTATTTGGAGATTCATTCAGCTCCTGCCTTGACCATTTAGCACTTGTTCTGAAAAGATGCCAAGAGACTAACTTAGTTTTAAACTGGAAAAAATGTCACTTTACGGTGACTGAAGGAATTGTCCTTGGGCATAAAATTTCAAACAAGGGAATAGAGGTAGATCAAGCTAAAGTTGAAGTAATTGAAAAATTACCACCACCTGCCAATGTTAAGGCAATCAGAAGCTTTCTGGGGCATGCAGGATTCTATAGGCAGTTTATAAAGGATTTTTCAAAAATTACAAAACCTCTGAGCAATCTGCTAGCTGCTGACACGCCATTTGTGTTTGACACAGAGTGTCTGTAGGCGTTTGAAACTCTAAAAGCTAAGCTGGTCACAGCACCAGTTATTTCTGCACCAGACTGGACATTACCATTCGAACTAATGTGTGATGCCAGTGACCATGCCATTGGTGCAGTACTGGGATAGAGGCATAACAAGCTTCTGTATGTCATTTATTATGCTACCCGTGTTTTAAATGATGCCCAGAAAAATTACACAACCACAGAAAAAGAATTGCTTGTAGTGGTTTATGCCATTGACAAGTTTAGATCATACTTAGTAGGATCAAAAGTGATTGTGTACACTGACCATCTGCTCTTAAATATCTACTCATGAAGCAGGATTCAAAACCCAGGCTCATAAGATGGGTGTTGCTTCTGCAAGAGTTTGATATAGAAATAAGAGACAGAAAAGGGACAGAGAACCAAGTGGCTGATCATCTATCCCGGATAGAACCAGTAGAAGGGGCATCCTTTCCCTCTATTGAGATCTCTGAAACCTTTCCGGATGAGCAATTGTTTGCCATTCAGGAAACACCATGGTTTGCAGACATTGCAAAATATAAAGCTGCAAGATTCATACCCAAGGAGTACAGCAGGCAACAAAAGAAAAAATTAATTACTGATGTAAAGTTCTACATGTGGAACCATATCTCTATAAGAGATGTGCAGATGGAATAATCTGTAGGTGTGTGCCTAGAGAAGAAGCACAGAAGATCCTATGGCATTATCATGGATCACAATATGGAGGACATTTCGGAGGTGAGCGAACAGCCACAAAAGTCCTCCAATGTGGCTTCTACTAGCCCACTCTCTATAAAGACTCTCGAGAGTTTGTGCGTAACTGTGACAGCTGCTAGAGAGCTGGTAATCTGCCTCATAGTTACGCCATGCCTCAGCATGGGATCTTAGAGATTGAGTTGTTTGACGTATGGGGTATTGACTTCATGGGGCCTTTCCCACCATCATACTCAAACACTTATATTCTGGTGGCAGTCGACTATGTATCCAAATGGGTAGAGGCCATTGCAACATCCACCAATGATACTAAGACAGTGTTGAGGTTCCTCCAGAAACATATTTTCAGCAGGTTTGGTGTCCCTAGAGCACTAATCAGTGATGGGGGCACTCACTTCTGCAATAAACAGCTTTACTCTGCTATGGTCCGATATGGAATTAGCCACAAGGTGGCAACTCCATATCATCCACAGACAAATGGGCAAGCTGAAGTCTCTAATAGAGAACTAAAAAGAATCCTGGAACGGACTGTAAGTACCCGTAGAAAGGATTGGGCAAGAAGCTGGGATGACGCTCTGTGGGCATACAGAACAGCATTCAAGACTCCTATAGGGACCTCTCCATACCAGCTTGTGTATGGTAAGGCCTGTCATCTGTCTGTGGAACTGGAGCATAAGGCCTACTGGGCAATCAGATTCCTAAACTTTGATGCCAAATTAGCTGGAGAAAAAAGATTGCTCCAGCTGAATGAGCTAGAGGAATTCAGACTCACTGCTTTCGAAAATGCCAAGCTTTACAAAGAGAAAGCAAAAAGGTGACATGACAGAAAACTGTCATCTAGAGTCTTTGAACCAGGACAGAAGGTTTTGCTGTTTAACTCTAGGCTCAGATTATTCCCCGGGAAATTGAAATCCCGGTGGAGGGGACCATATGTGATTACAAGTGTGTCACCATATGGCTATGTGGAGCTTCAAGACATTGATTCTAATAAGAAGTTCATTGTTAATGGACAGAGAATCAAGCATTATCTTGAAGGCAATGTTGAGCAAGAATGCTCAAAGCTAAGGCTAGATTAAAAGCTCAGTAAGGTCCAGCTAAAGACAATAAAGAAGCGCTTATTGGGATGCAACCCAATTTTTTTACTTATCTATGTTAATTTTTTGTTTTTGATTTTTATTTTATGTTTTCTTTAGGATGATGATCATGTGGAGTCACCAAAATCAAAGCAAAATAAAAAACAGCATTAAAAATAGCTCACCCTGGAGGAAGAGCTTACTGGCGTTAAACGCCAGAAACAAGCACCAACTTGGCGTTAAACGCCAATAAAGGGAGAAAAGCTGGCGTTTAACGCCAGAAACAGGCTACAGCTTGGTGTTTAACGCCAAAAACAAGCAGCAGTCTAGCGTTAAAACGCCAGGATTGCACTCTAAGGGCGTTTTGCACGCCTAAATGGAGTAGGGATGATAAGTCCTTGACCCCTCAGGATCGGTGGACCCCACAGGATCCCCACCTACCTCACCTCTTCTTCTCTCCTCTTCACACCTTTCCATAACACTCTTCCCTAAATACCCTTCACCTATCAAATCTTACCCTCTTCTCCATAATCTCTTCACTACTCACATCCATCCACCATAAAACCCTACCTACCTTACTATTCAAATTCAAACCATATCCCTCCCAAACCCACCCCATCATACACACTCAACCCCCCTTGGCCGAAACCACATATCTCCTTCCATCTCCTCTATTCTCTTCTTCTTCTACTACCTTCTTTCTTCTTTTGCTCGAGGACGAGCAAACCTTCTAAGTTTGGTGTGGTAAAAGCGTTGCTTTTTATTTTTCCATAACTATTTATGGCACCTAAGGCCAGAAAAACCTCTAGAAAGAGGAAAGGGAAGGCAAAAGCTTCCACCTCTGAGTCATGGAAGATGGAGAGATTCATCTCGAAGGTCCATCAAGCCCATCACTAAGAAAAGGATGGAGCAAACAAGAGAGCCCACTCATGGACCTCAACAAGAGCATGAGGAAATTCCTCATCATGAAATTCCTGAGATGCCTCAAGGGATGCACTTTCCTCCACAAAACTATTGGGAGCAAATTAATACCTCCCTAGGAGAACTGAGTTCCAACATGGGACAATTGAGGGTGGAGCACCAAGAGCACTCCATCATTCTCCATGAGATTAGAGAAGATCAAAGAGCTATGAGGGAGGAGAAACAAAGGCAAGGAAGAGACATTGAGGAGCTAAAGCACTCTATAAGATCTTCAAGAGGAAGAACTAGCCGCCATCACTAAGGTGGACCCGTTCTTTAATTTTCTTGTTCTCTATTTTTCTATTTTTCGTTTACTATGCTTTATGTTTATTTATGTTTGTGTCTTTATTACATGATCACTAGTGTCTAAGTGTCTAAGTGTCTATGTCTTAAAGCTATGAATGTCCTATGAATCCATCACCTTTCTTAAATGAAAAATATTTTAATTACAAAAGAACAATAAGTACATGAATTTCGAATTTATCCTTGAAATTAGTTTAATTATTTTGATGTGGTGACAATACTTTTTGTTTTCTGAATGAATGCTTGAACAGTGCATATGTCTTTTGACTTTGTTGTTTATGAATGTTAAAATTGTTGGCTCTTGAAAGAATAATGAAAAAGGAAAAATGTTATTTGATAATCTGAAAAATCATAAAATTGATTCTTGAAGCAAGAAAAAGCAATGAAGACCAAAGCTTGCGAAAAAAAAGAAAAAAGAATGGCGAAAATAAAAGAAAAAAAGAAAGAAAAAGAAAAAGCAAGCAGAAAAAGCCAATAGCTCTTTAAACCAAAAGGCAAGAGCAAAGAGCCAGTAACCCTTTAAACCAAAAGGCAAGGGTAAAAGGATCCAAGGCTTTGAGCATCAATGGATAGGAGGGCCCAAAGGAATAAAATCCTGGCCTAAGTGGCTAAACCAAGCTGTCCCTAACCATGTGCTTGTGGTGTGAAGGTGTCAAGTGAAAAGCTTGAGACTGAGCGGTTAAAGTCGTGATCCAAAGCAAAAAAAAAAGAGTGTGCTTAAGAACTTTGGACACCTCTAATTGGGGACTCTAGCAAAGCTGAGTCACAATCTGAAAAGGTTCACCCAGTTATGTGTCTGTGGCATTTATGTATCCGCTGGTAATACTGGAAAACAAAGTGCTTAGGGCCACGGCCAAGACTCATAAAGTAGCTGTGTTCAAGAATCAACATACTAAACTAGGAGAATCAATAACACTATCTAAATTCTGAGTTCCTATAGATGCCAATCATTCTCAACTTCAAAGGATAAAGTGAGATGCCAAAACTATTCAGAAGTAAAAAGCTACTAGTCCCGCTCATCTAATTGGAGCTAACTTTCATTGATATTTTAGAATTTATAGTATATTCTCTTCTTTTTATCCTATTTGATTTTCAGTTGCTTGGGGACAAGCAACAATTTAAGTTTGGTGTTGTGATGAGTGGATAATTTATACGCTTTTTGGCATTGTTTTTACATAGTTTTTAATATGATTTAGTTATTTTTACTATGTTTTTATTAGTTTTTATGAAAAATTCACATTTCTGGACTTTACTATGAGTTTGTGTGTTTTTCTGTGATTTCAGGTATTTTCTGGCTGAAATTGAGGGACCTGAGCAAAAATCTGATTTAGATGCTGAAAAAGGACTGCAGATGCTATTGGATTATGACCTCCCTGCACTCGAAGTGGATTTTCTGGAGCTACAGAAACTCAATTGGCGCGATCTCAACTGCGTTGGAAAGTAGACATCCAGAACTTTCCAGCAATATATAATGGTTTATACTTTGCTCGAGTTTTGATGACGCAAACTGGCGTTTAAATGCCAACTTCCTGCCCTATTCTGAAGTTAAATGCCAGAAACAGGTTAAATGCCACAAACAGGCTGCAACTTGGCGTTTAACTCCAAGAGAAGCCTCTACACGTGTAAATCTCAATGTTCAGCCCAAACACACAACAAGTGGGCCCCGGAAGTGGATTTCTGCACTATCTGCATCATTTACTCATTTCTGTTAACCCTAGCTACTAGTTTAGTATAAAAACTACTTTTAGAGATTTATTTTACGTCTTTGGACCACTTTTACGTCTCGGTCATTCTAGTTCCCCCTCTGGGGCCGAAGAAAATGAACACCATTATCACTTATGTATTTTCAACGGTGGAGTTTCTACACCCCATAGATTAAGGTGTGGAGCTCTTCTGTTCTTCATGAATTAATGCAAAGTACTATTGTTTTTCTATTCAATTCAAGCCTATTTCTTCTCTAAGATATTCATTCGCACACAAGAACATGATGAATGTGATGATTATGTGACACTCATCACCATTCTCACCTATGAACGCGTGCCTGACAACCACTTCCGTTCTATATGCAAACAAGCTTGAATGTGTATCTCTTGGGTTTCTAATCTAAGATTAAAGCCTTCGTGGTATAGGCTAGAATTATTGGCGGCCATTCTTGAGATCCGAAAAGTCTAAACCTTGTCTGTGGTATTCTGAGTAGGATCTGGGTTGGGATGACTGTGACGAGCTTCAAACTCGCGAGTGTTGGGCGTAGTGACAGGCGCAAAAGGATTAATGGATCCTATTCCAACATGAGTGAGAACCGACAGATGATTAGCCGTGCGGTAACAGCGCATTTGGACCATTTTCACTGAGAGGACGGGAGGTAGTCATTGACAACGGTGATACCCAACATGCAGCTTGCCATGGAAAGGAGTATGAATGATTGAATGAAGGCAGTAGGAAAGCAGAGATTAACAAGGAGCAAAGCATCTCCATACGCTTATCTGAAATTCTCACCAATGAATTACATAAGTATCTCTATCTTATTTTATATTTTATTTATATTTTAATTATCAAACCTCATAACCATTTGAATCTGCCTGACTGAGATTTACAAGATAACCATAGCTTGCTTCAAGCCGACAATCTATGTGGGATCGACCCTTACTCACGTAAGGTTTATTACTTAGACGACCCAGTACACTTGCTAGTTAGTTGTGCGGAGTTGTGAAAAGGAGTTGAGATTACAATTGTGCGTACCATGTGATCAATATCTAAAAGGGAAGAGGAGACATGTGACACATGAAATTAATAGTTGCATTGATATTAGATTTATAAATATATAAAATACAAAAATATATAATCACTGATTTTTGTTGTTGATTTTGGTATACAATTAGTGTTTCTAATTAATCTCAATGTATTAACTAGTCTTGTACTGTTCATAAAAAAAGTGAATTTGGATTAAAAGCTAATATTATGAATTTCACTTAAGGTGTTTTTACTATCTATTTTTGTCCAAATTAGACAAATAAATCTCTACTATTGGCGACGTCAACTATTTTTAATGAAAGAATTTGACGTGTTCAACGAAAACAAATTTTAAGAACCTATTTAATACTTTTTTTTTAAAAACAAATTTATATAACAAAATTTTTTATTGTCTAAATGGGCAGCTTTAGGGGTGTTCGAGGTGCGATTTGGTTTGGTGTTTGAAGAAAAAATCATTCGATCCGATCGTCTAATTAAACTGCGGTTCAGTTTGGTTCGATTTTTTTATCAAAATCATCCGAACCAAACCAAACCAATTAAAATTGGTTTGGTTTGGTTCGATTTGTTCCGTTTTCCAATTAATTACAGAAAAAAAGTCTTAAAATATTGCAGGAACTACTAGAGCCAAGAATGAAATATTAAAAAATTGTGAAGTATAAGCAACTAACAAACATTAGTATGTACACTTCTCTTCAAACATTCTTAATTTCATGTACTGACAGGAATTGGACAAAATGCAGAAATTTCTACTGCAAATTATACAACTTTTCACTTTCACCATTAACAACAAAATGTTGTGAAGGCTATGACATTCATGACAAATTAATGGAACTTCTTCAGTAAAAATCAAGTTTAATTAATCATGAAAATGAGCAAGAGCTGAGGGCTGAGGGTGGAGCAAAATACATTTTAGGAAGGGAAAGATAAGAGCCAGAACTATTCCTCTAAATAGTTTATAAAAAGAGTAGTATAATAATACAGAATCAATATATATAACATCTTAAAAATACAAAAAGAAAATATGTTAATCCATTAATGACAGCATAAAAATAATAACTAACAACCAACTAAAAGGTGAGAACCAAGTATATTGGTACTGGTACGTGTTTAACCAATAACCAGCAGAAGCAGAAGCAAAAATATCAATAGGTTGAACATAAAAAATCAAGGAAAAAAAATATTAACAACATGGGAAAGATTGAAACTATAATGGAATAAAAGATCGCCGAATCTGTTGTTTGGTAAGTTTTTCACAGCATTGGACCCAAATCCTCGATTGAAGCCAATAAATCTATCCCGTGCCACAATCCCTGCATCAATGAAACAGACTTCCAAAAATCAATAACAAATACATTGAACAAATATACTAAACAAATAATTAAAAAATCAGAAGCATAAATTCAAACAAATACATTCAACAAATATATTCAACAATGAACAACAATCAGCAACAAATATATTCAATAAATACCTGACTTGGAGGCTCTTTATTTGACTCGGTGGACTCTGACCTTTGACGGTGCTGGGAGGGGCTAGGTTCAGCACTGCTGGGAGGGGCTGGGTTCGGCGCTGCTGAGAGGGGTTGGAAGAGCTAGGTTCGGCGCTGCTGGGAGACAAACATAGCTAAAACCAGCATGTCATAGCATCACAAATTCACAATCCAAGAGAGACACAAACAAAGACAAACATAGCTAAAACCAGAATAAAAAAATATAATTATACAATTCACAGATTCACAAATTACACATAACTTTCTGAAAATTTTTTGCTTCAAAAGTAATCCCAAGTTACATTTCATAAGATTAATACAATAGAGAGAAAGTACAATGAACGATTAACTGAATTATTTGAACTAATGCTTCAGGTCAAATTATCAAAATCACAAGCATAAGTGCATAACCATCAAAGCTATGAAATTTTTTGTTATACAATCTACACAAAATACAATGATTAAACATGGCATAATCCCATGCATAATTAGCATCGATATATAATAAACAACCAATTGAACAATTATTTTATCAGAAAAAAAATATTGAAAGCCAAATTACATTATTTCTTCAACGCAACATGAATCAAATCGTCAAATTCTATGTGTGATAAACCCTAGGATTTGATATTAGAAGAGAATACTGAAAGGAAAAAAGAAAGAAAACTAGGTAGAACGTTACCTGGTTGAAAATTAGGGTTTATGAAGGGTGAATTGAATGGAATCAAATGTTGGTGACTCCTCTCAGTTCTGAAATATCATTTTTTTCGGTTTTTTCGATTTTCAATTTGTTCGGTTTTCGATTTATTTAGTTCGATTGATCGGTTTTATTCGGTTTAGATCGGTTTTGAACACCCCTAGGCAGTTTACTCTTGTTTTTTTAGACTAATCATTCATAGAACCCCTAACTAGCATGATAGGACATTCCGGAACGCAATTTATTCTGAATTCTTATATACCCTACCCACATATGTATATATCAAGGAAAAACAAAGAATGAGGCCTATGGAAATGACCATGATGTCCTCCATCCAGCATGCTCTAAGCCTGTAAGCAGAGCGCACCGAAGCCAATTATAAGGAATTTGACTGCGAATGGCGCAGCAGCGAAGAAAACACTAAGGTCCATTATTGATGAGGTCTGCAAATGTTTTCTGATAACAAAATCATTGTATTTTTACTTTTCTTTTTAAAAGTTAATAAGTCAAGTATTTTTCTCAATTGTAATATATACTTTTGATCAACATCAATAAGATAGAGATAGTCAATTGATTACTTTTTAAATTATGTTCTTTCAATTAGTTAATTAAAAGTAATGTAATCCAAGTTTGATTGAGAAATGAATGATTAATTTGTAGTGAAAGGAGGTCAATAGGAGGTCAAAAAAAGGTCAAGGGCACAGAGCACAATTCGTTAATGGACGGTGACATGACCTAATAATAATAATCTCGTTCATGTAAGTAGCATTAACAACTAATTTTGTTTCATACTCGGTTAATGAAACGTATTTAAGCAGAAAATGAAAGTAGTGTGTGTTAAATAAAAGTGGAAGACTTGGAGCGTGCAGTGCATAGAGTAGTGGCTGTTATGATGATTTCAAATTGATCAAAGTGTCTTGTATACTCTCTTGGGATTGAAGGGAAAGGATTTTTAATCATGGCATATGGAGAGAGAGAGAGGGAGAGAGAGAGAGAGTACTCTTCATTCCTGTAATTGCACAATTGATTGGGAGCTGGG
>NC_029791.2:106383213-106387829 GCF_000816755.2 Arachis ipaensis
AGTGGGGTGGTGGCCGGCTAATGAATACATAAAGGACAAAATTATATACTACTTAATTAGTAATTAATTTATTAAGGGTCGAAAGCAAAGCTGCAAGGTGCAAGAGGGAAAGGGGGAAAAAGTAGTGAAGTTGAAAAATTGAATAATTAAAAGTCAGAGAGAGGTATGGGGTATAGATGCTACTACAGCTACTCATGACCCTCTCTTCCTTCCTTTTCAAGGATACTTTACTGTGACAAACGAAACAAAGAAAGAGTAAAGAAAGGGTATGTGTTAGTGACTTAGTTCCGATATCCATTGATGAGAACTAACACAGTGCGTGCCAGATTCCCTTCATCTATCTATCTCAGTGATGAGAGTATATATCCTTGGGATTTTCAATCACCTTAATTATTCCTTTTAAAACCACCCATTATTGTCATTAATATGGAATCTCCAAATCTCCATCAACATCCTTCTTCATCTTCCTCATCATCATCATATGGATCCACCACCCACCATTCTTGGACTCCAAATATCACTTTGTAAGTAGTAGTAGTAGTCCATGCTATTCTTACTTATATTACACAGCATCAATGAATGAATGCATCATGCATCTAGTTAGGGCTTTTAATTTGTCCATATTCTAATCGGATTATCTTGTGAATGTGTTATTGAACAGCCACATCCAAGAAGATAACAATAATAATATTAATATTGGGGTCCCTCTCATCCAAGATCATCACCATCACTTATGGACGACAACTACAACAACTACTAGTAGTGGTGATGATAATACTGCACAACCAAGCTGCTTAAGCTTAAACACCACCAACCACATCACTATTAATCATAATATGCTAAACTCTCATCATACACCTCCTCCTCCTTCTTCAACCGTCGAATTCTCAACACACGATGATGACAAGCTCTTGCTCAAGACGTTTTTCTCTGCGCAAGATTTCTACTCCAATACCGATACTACTACTACTACTACTTTCTGTGGAGTACCTTCTAGTAGTAGACGAAACTTTAGTCACATTTATCCCACCATAAATATCTCTAATAATATCAACAACCACTCATCACCATCACCATCATCTTCTAGTAATAATATGACCTCGCACTCCTTCGATCTACCAGCTTTCATGACAACTACCACTCATGGCGGCGGTGCTGCTGCACATCAACAAGTAGATCTTGGTCTTGCTACATTTTCCGACAACCATCTTTCTTTTCATCTTGATCATCATCATAGCCAGCACCACCGCCCTACTCACGCCTCCTCGCCGCCCTGCAGTAACTCTACTACTTCCACTACTGCTAATAATAACAGTCATGTAAGTTTGTTATTTTTCTCTTCCTTCTTTTCATTTCTTTAACTTGGAAGTTGGAATTACATATTCATTGTTAGATGGCATGCATAACCATTATTCTCGCTCTTGACTCAATCAGTCACTTAGTTTAATCAGTTAGTTAGTTCAGTTAATTAGTATGCTTAGGTAGCTTATTCACTCGATGAACTCAAATTGAAGTGATGATGTGAGTTGTTCCTTGTTCACTACTTCATTTAGATCATTACCTTTCCTTAAAACAATTAAGTTGTCATCAATACTCGGCGAGGTATGTATACATAAAAATACTATGTACATATTAAAATTCAATCGTCGTGTATTTATGTATTAATATATACATATATTGTTTAAATTATTTTCATTGTGTATTTTGTATTCTAATATATTCTATATACGAATAATTGATTTAAGAGGAGTGTTAGGAGACAAGCAATTTTTGTGATTTGTAGTCATCAAATAATCATCAATGATAATTTTAATAGTATGAGATTAGTGTGAGATTTCATTCAATAACTCACTTTTTATTGCTGGTTACATGCTGGCCAGAATTTAAAAAAATTGCTGCCATATACTTTTCCATTGATTTAATAGCTGATTTTATATTACCATGATGAGCAGCTTCAAACAAAAACAAACTCAAAGATAGTTTCTTATGCTACTAACAAATTTTATTACAAGGCTTCAAAAATAAAAAGGAAGACGAAGAAGAGAGAATATACTAATTCATGAAGTTGACTATAGAGGCAGCGCATAAGTTTTTGAAACAGAAAAAAATAAAAAGGAAAAGCAGAAAGCCTTTAATTTTTCTCGCTACACTATGAGTTAGTATACCCTTAATAGCTTTAAAAACTGGACATATCTCTTTAGTGAAAAATTATCTTCTTTTTCTTTTGCTATGTCTTCTCTTAATCTTTTCTTTATCCTTTTCCTTCTTGAAAAAGACTTGCCCAGTGGCCACTACAATAATAATTATTCGGCTTTTCTTTTCTTGCATATGTAGCCATCACAATACTTCTCCAATGGCACTGTGGACACAAAGAGACCCTGCACTTCGATAATGGACACAAAGGCTTCTCAATCTCTAACAGCATCCAAGAAATCACGATCCGAATCGCGCCCTTCATGCCCTCCCTTTAAGGTGCCTTGTGCACTGTTAGCAATATTAGTACATTATTGATTAGCGCAGGATTATTGGGTTTACTTTAGCTAATTAAGATTATGTATGTATGTAACTTGATTGGTGGTTTAATTTGTGGTTTGAAATATATAATGAATTGTTCAGGTTAGGAAAGAGAAATTAGGAGATAGGATTGCGGCTCTTCAACAGTTGGTGGCTCCTTTTGGTAAGGTAAAGTGCTTGCTTCACAATCATCATCATGAGTAGTTCGTAGTTCTTCAAATTGTATGTTGTGTAGCTAGGGTGCAGTAATTTCGAGTATTATGATTAGGAAAAAACTTAGATTATAGATAAAAATATTAAAATGATAATTTAGTCAAATGTATAAAATTATTTAATAATTTTTAATTAGAATTATTTTAGTATAATAATGTTATGATAATTATGGATAAAAAAAAATATATAATTTTAATTTTAATACTTGTATAATTACCATAACATAATTATATTAAAATTTATTTTTTAATTATCAATTTTACATAAAAATTACTACATCTAAATCTTAACTTATAGTTAATTGATTATATTGTTTGTAATGAACAACACTTTAAATGAGTACTATTGATTGATGAGACAATAAGTAATGTATTAATTTATGACGAGTTTTAATTAACTTGTTATATATGAAGTTTATTTTTGCTGTGCATTGAAAAAATCATTGGTAGCATTGGCAAAGAGAGAGAAGCAGGCGTGCAATAATATATTGTTTTGGACTAAGGTTGATATTTAATTTGCAGACCGACACAGCATCCGTACTTATGGAAGCAATCGGATACATAAAATTCCTTCAAAGCCAAGTAGAGGTATGTAGCCTCATAATGTTTCCCTTTTGAGACACAGACACGTACACATAGATGAATTATACCGTACACATGTTCTTATACTATATACCTATATACATGGTGGGCACTCTTCTAGTATTATTCATGCCCAATGTGTGTGTGTTTGCCCAATAGTAACGTAATTGGTTTTTACGAATTCTTCTTCATCGTGCAGACACTGAGCGTTCCATACATGAAGCCAACACAGAACCAAACCAACTCCAGAATGATGCAAGGGGTAACAACTCTTCTTTTTTTTTTTTTTTAAGTACATACATATTTTTTAAAATTATTTTAATATAATAATCTATAAATATGATAATATATATCATCAGGTTTCAACCATAGGCGGCGGAAATGGGGAACCAAAGCAAGACCTTCGAAGTCGAGGCCTTTGTCTGGTGCCATTATCATGCATGTCTTACATAGCAGGTGATGCCAGCAATGACGCGTGGCAACAATCAAACTTTGGAGGAGCAACTTAGTAGTAGCTACTACGTTTTTCTTTTAATTAAAATCAAATAATAATCATAATTATCAGTATTATTCTGATTTCAGATATATTCTAAGCAAAAGCAAGTCTAATTCATCCGTTTTTTTAATGGGGCAAACTTGGTCTTCTCTCACAAGGAGGCTAATATGGTTGGCCAAGTTTGCTCCATTAAAACATCATGTACCATTAATTTTATACGATTCCATGCATTTTGCCAGTTTTTTTCTTTTTGTTTCTTTTATTTTAAACTTCAATTTTACAGCCACGTTTAATTTATCCATCAAGTGATGAATTTGACTACAAGTTTTTTATGTACATTTTCGATGGTAAAATGTGTTGTATATTTGTGTTGTTATGTTTCAAACTTAATCTCACATAGGACACTCTAGTGAATATATATATAAGTCTTTATATTTTAGTGTGGAATATTTATGACCAAAAGAAATAAAAAAATGTGCTACTGACCTTAGCATGTTAAGCGTGCGTTAGTAACAAGTTTTCATGCATATTAACAAGCTGAGTCTTCATGCATATTAACAAGTTTTGCTTGCAATAATTTAATTAAGAAGAAGAATTAATTTGCTCTAAGTATTCTGAAAATATCCGTGTGGATTATATTTATGATTCACCTCTAATTTTAGAGGATTTTTTTCAAAGTCATTTTATTATTTACGGATAGGACGATAATAAATTTTGAAGGACATTGTCTATGATTTATGATAAATTTGTTTTAATATTTTTTTTAAGAAAAATTTTATGTGGTCATTGTTTTTTTTATAATTTTAGTCATT